>NC_134831.1:102353451-102653989 GCF_004210375.1 Tachypleus tridentatus
CTCCACCTTGTACCACAGAAACTAGTGAAAACCACAGTTCTATACCTTACCAGATTTGTACCACATATAGTAGTAAAACACAGTCCTAGACCTCCACCTTGTACCACAGAAACTAGTGAAAACACAGTTCTATACCTAACCAGATTTGTACCACATATAGCAGTGAAAACACAGTCCTAGACCTCCACCTTGTACCACAGAAACTAGTGAAAACACAGTTCTATACCTTCCAGATTTGTACCACATATAGCAGTGAAAACACAGTCCTAGACCTCCACCTTGTACCACAGAAACTAGTGAAAACACAGTTCTATACCTACCAGATTTGTACCACATATAGTAGTGAAAACACAGTCCTAGACCTCCACCTTGTACCACAGAAACTAGTGAAAACACAGTTCTATACCTACCAGATTTGTACCACATATAGCAGTGAAAACACAGTCCTAGACCTCCACCTTGTACCACAGAAACTAGTGAAAACACAGTTCTATACCTACCAGATTTGTACCACATATAGCAGGTAAAACACAGTCCTAGACCTCCACCTTGTACCACAGAAACTAGGTGAAAACACAGTTCTATACCTCCTAGACCTCCACCTTGTACCACAGAAACTTGTACCACATATAGCAGTGAAAACACAGTCCTAGACCTCCACCTTGTACCACAGAAACTAGTGAAAACACAGTTCTATACCTACCAGATTTGTACCACATATAGCAGTAAAAACACAGTCCTAGACCTCCACCTTGTACCACAGAAACTAGTGAAAACACAGTTCTATACCTACCAGATTTGTACCACATATAGCAGTGAAAACACAGTCCTAGACCTCCACCTTGTACCACAGAAACTAGTGAAAACACAGTTCTATACCTACCAGATTTGTACCACATATAGCAGTGAAAACACAGTCCTAGACCTCCACCTTGTACCACAGAAACTAGTGAAAACACAGTTCTATACCTACCAGATTTGTACCACATATAGCGGTGAAAACACAGTCCTAGACCTCCACCTTGTACCACAGAAACTAGTGAAAACACAGTTCTATACCTTCCAGATTTGTACCACATATAGCAGTGAAAACACAGTCCTAGACCTCCACCTTGTACCACAGAAACTAGGTGAAAACACAGTTCTATACCTTCCAGATTTGTACCACATATAGCAGTGAAAACACAGTCCTAGACCTCCACCTTGTACCACAGAAACTAGTGAAAACACAGTTCTATACCTTCCAGATTTGTACCACATATAGCAGTGAAAAAACACAGTCCTAGACCTCCACCTTGTACCACAGAAACTAGTGAAAACACAGTTCTATACCTACCAGATTTGTACCACATATAGCAGTGAAAACACAGTCCTAGACCTCCACCTTGTACCACAGAAACTAGTGAAAACACAGTTCTATACCTACCAGATTTGTACCACATATAGCAGTGAAAACACAGTCCTAGACCTCCACCTTGTACCACAGAAACTAGTGAAAACACAGTTCTATACCTACCAGATTTGTACCACATATAGCAGTGAAAACACAGTCCTAGACCTCCACCTTGTACCACAGAAACTAGTGAAAACACAGTTCTATACCTACCAGATTTGTACCACATATAGCAGTGAAAACACAGTCCTAGACCTCCACCTTGTACCACAGAAACTAGTGAAAACACAGTTCTATACCTTCCAGATTTGTACCACATATAGCAGTGAAAACACAGTCCTAGACCTCCACCTTGTACCACAGAAACTAGTGAAAACACAGTTCTATACCTTCCAGATTTGTACCACATATAGCAGTGAAAACACAGTCCTAGACCTCCACCTTGTACCACAGAAACTAGTGAAAACACAGTTCTATACCTACCAGATTTGTACCACATATAGCAGTGAAAACACAGTCCTAGACCTCCACCTTGTACCACAGAAACTAGTGAAAACACAGTTCTATACCTACCAGATTTGTACCACATATAGTAGTGAAAACACAGTCCTAGACCTCCACCTTGTACCACAGAAACTAGTGAAAACACAGTTCTATACCTTCCAGATTTGTACCACATATAGCAGTGAAAACACAGTCCTAGACCTCCACCTTGTACCACAGAAACTAGTGAAAACACAGTTCTATACCTTCCAGATTTGTACCACATATAGCAGTGAAAACACAGTCCTAGACCTCCACCTTGTACCACAGAAACTAGTGAAAACACAGTTCTATACCTTCCAGATTTGTACCACATATAGCAGTGAAAACACAGTCCTAGACCTCCACCTTGTACCACAGAAACTAGTGAAAACACAGTTCTATACCTACCAGATTTGTACCACATATAGCAGTGAAAACACAGTCCTAGACCTCCACCTTGTACCACAGAAACTAGTGAAAACACAGTTCTATACCTTCCAGATTTGTACCACATATAGCAGTGAAAACACAGTCCTAGACCTCCACCTTGTACCACAGAAACTAGTGAAAACACAGTTCTATACCTTCCAGATTTGTACCACATATAGCAGTGAAAACACAGTCCTAGACCTCCACCTTGTACCACAGAAACTAGTGAAAACACAGTTCTATACCTACCAGATTTGTACCACATATAGCAGTGAAAACACAGTCCTAGACCTCCACCTTGTACCACAGAAACTAGTGAAAACACAGTTCTATACCTACCAGATTTGTACCACATATAGCAGTGAAAACACAGTCCTAGACCTCCACCTTGTACCACAGAAACTAGTGAAAACACAGTTCTATACCTACCAGATTTGTACCACATATAGCAGTGAAAACACAGTCCTAGACCTCCACCTTGTACCACAGAAACTAGTGAAAACACAGTTCTATACCTTCCAGATTTGTACCACATATAGCAGTGAAAACACAGTCCTAGACCTCCACCTTGTACCACAGAAACTAGTGAAAACACAGTTCTATACCTTCCAGATTTGTACCACATATAGCAGTGAAAACACAGTCCTAGACCTCCACCTTGTACCACAGAAACTAGTGAAAACACAGTTCTATACCTACCAGATTTGTACCACATATAGCAGTGAAAACACAGTCCTAGACCTCCACCTTGTACCACAGAAACTAGTGAAAACACAGTTCTATACCTACCAGATTTGTACCACATATAGCAGTGAAAACACAGTCCTAGACCTCCACCTTGTACCACAGAAACTAGTGAAAACACAGTTCTATACCTACCAGATTTGTACCACATATAGCAGTGAAAACACAGTCCTAGACCTCCACCTTGTACCACAGAAACTAGTGAAAACACAGTTCTATACCTTCCAGATTTGTACCACATATAGCAGTGAAAACACAGTCCTAGACCTCCACCTTGTACCACAGAAACTAGTGAAAACACAGTTCTATACCTTCCAGATTTGTACCACATATAGCAGTGAAAACACAGTCCTAGACCTCCACCTTGTACCACAGAAACTAGTGAAAACACAGTTCTATACCTTCCAGATTTGTACCACATATAGCAGTGAAAACACAGTCCTAGACCTCCACCTTGTACCACAGAAACTAGTGAAAACACAGTTCTATACCTTCCAGATTTGTACCACATATAGCAGTGAAAACACAGTCCTAGACCTCCACCTTGTACCACAGAAACTAGTGAAAACACAGTTCTATACCTACCAGATTTGTACCACATATAGCAGTGAAAACACAGTCCTAGACCTCCACCTTGTACCACAGAAACTAGTGAAAACACAGTTCTATACCTACCAGATTTGTACCACATATAGCAGTGAAAACACAGTCCTAGACCTCCACCTTGTACCACAGAAACTAGTGAAAACACAGTTCTATACCTTCCAGATTTGTACCACATATAGCAGTGAAAACACAGTCCTAGACCTCCACCTTGTACCACAGAAACTAGTGAAAACACAGTTCTATACCTACCAGATTTGTACCACATATAGCAGTGAAAACACAGTCCTAGACCTCCACCTTGTACCACAGAAACTAGTGAAAACACAGTTCTATACCTACCAGATTTGTACCACATATAGCAGTGAAAACACAGTCCTAGACCTCCACCTTGTACCACAGAAACTAGTGAAAACACAGTTCTATACCTTCCAGATTTGTACCACATATAGCAGTGAAAACACAGTCCTAGACCTCCACCTTGTACCACAGAAACTAGTGAAAACACAGTTCTATACCTTACCAGATTTGTACCACATATAGCAGTGAAAACACAGTCCTAGACCTCCACCTTGTACCACAGAAACTAGTGAAAACACAGTTCTATACCTTCCAGATTTGTACCACATATAGCAGTGAAAACACAGTCCTAGACCTCCACCTTGTACCACAGAAACTAGTGAAAACACAGTTCTATACCTTCCAGATTTGTACCACATATAGCAGTGAAAACACAGTCCTAGACCTCCACCTTGTACCACAGAAACTAGTGAAAACACAGTTCTATACCTTCCAGATTTGTACCACATATAGCAGTGAAAACACAGTCCTAGACCTCCACCTTGTACCACAGAAACTAGTGAAAACACAGTTCTATACCTACCAGATTTGTACCACATATAGCAGTGAAAACACAGTCCTAGACCTCCACCTTGTACCACAGAAACTAGTGAAAACACAGTTCTATACCTACCAGATTTGTACCACATATAGCAGTGAAAACACAGTCCTAGACCTCCACCTTGTACCACAGAAACTAGTGAAAACACAGTTCTATACCTTCCAGATTTGTACCACATATAGCAGTGAAAACACAGTCCTAGACCTCCACCTTGTACCACAGAAACTAGTGAAAACACAGTTCTATACCTTCCAGATTTGTACCACATATAGCAGTGAAAACACAGTCCTAGACCTCCACCTTGTACCACAGAAACTAGTGAAAACACAGTTCTATACCTTCCAGATTTGTACCACATATAGCAGTGAAAACACAGTCCTAGACCTCCACCTTGTACCACAGAAACTAGTGAAAACACAGTTCTATACCTTCCAGATTTGTACCACATATAGCAGTGAAAACACAGTCCTAGACCTCCACCTTGTACCACAGAAACTAGTGAAAACACAGTTCTATACCTTCCAGATTTGTACCACATATAGCAGTGAAAACACAGTCCTAGACCTCCACCTTGTACCACAGAAACTAGTGAAAACACAGTTCTATACCTACCAGATTTGTACCACATATAGCAGTGAAAACACAGTCCTAGACCTCCACCTTGTACCACAGAAACTAGTGAAAACACAGTTCTATACCTTCCAGATTTGTACCACATATAGCAGTGAAAACACAGTCCTAGACCTCCACCTTGTACCACAGAAACTAGTGAAAACACAGTTCTATACCTACCAGATTTGTACCACATATAGCAGTGAAAACACAGTCCTAGACCTCCACCTTGTACCACAGAAACTAGTGAAAACACAGTTCTATACCTACCAGATTTGTACCACATATAGCAGTGAAAACACAGTCCTAGACCTCCACCTTGTACCACAGAAACTAGTGAAAACACAGTTCTATACCTTCCAGATTTGTACCACATATAGCAGTGAAAACACAGTCCTAGACCTCCACCTTGTACCACAGAAACTAGTGAAAACACAGTTCTATACCTTCCAGATTTGTACCACATATAGCAGTGAAAACACAGTCCTAGACCTCCACCTTGTACCACAGAAACTAGTGAAAACACAGTTCTATACCTACCAGATTTGTACCACATATAGCAGTGAAAACACAGTCCTAGACCTCCACCTTGTACCACAGAAACTAGTGAAAACACAGTTCTATACCTTCCAGATTTGTACCACATATAGCAGTGAAAACACAGTCCTAGACCTCCACCTTGTACCACAGAAACTAGTGAAAACACAGTTCTATACCTACCAGATTTGTACCACATATAGCAGTGAAAACACAGTCCTAGACCTCCACCTTGTACCACAGAAACTAGTGAAAACACAGTTCTATACCTACCAGATTTGTACCACATATAGCAGTGAAAACACAGTCCTAGACCTCCACCTTGTACCACAGAAACTAGTGAAAACACAGTTCTATACCTTCCAGATTTGTACCACATATAGCAGTGAAAACACAGTCCTAGACCTCCACCTTGTACCACAGAAACTAGTGAAAACACAGTTCTATACCTTCCAGATTTGTACCACATATAGCAGTGAAAACACAGTCCTAGACCTCCACCTTGTACCACAGAAACTAGTGAAAACACAGTTCTATACCTTCCAGATTTGTACCACATATAGCAGTGAAAACACAGTCCTAGACCTCCACCTTGTACCACAGAAACTAGTGAAAACACAGTTCTATACCTACCAGATTTGTACCACATATAGCAGTGAAAACACAGTCCTAGACCTCCACCTTGTACCACAGAAACTAGTGAAAACACAGTTCTATACCTACCAGATTTGTACCACATATAGCAGTGAAAACACAGTCCTAGACCTCCACCTTGTACCACAGAAACTAGTGAAAACACAGTTCTATACCTTCCAGATTTGTACCACATATAGCAGTGAAAACACAGTCCTAGACCTCCACCTTGTACCACAGAAACTAGTGAAAACACAGTTCTATACCTTCCAGATTTGTACCACATATAGCAGTGAAAACACAGTCCTAGACCTCCACCTTGTACCACAGAAACTAGTGAAAACACAGTTCTATACCTTCCAGATTTGTACCACATATAGCAGTGAAAACACAGTCCTAGACCTCCACCTTGTACCACAGAAACTAGTGAAAACACAGTTCTATACCTTCCAGATTTGTACCACATATAGCAGTGAAAACACAGTCCTAGACCTCCACCTTGTACCACAGAAACTAGTGAAAACACAGTTCTATACCTACCAGATTTGTACCACATATAGCTAGTGAAAACACAGTCCTAGACCTCCACCTTGTACCACAGAAACTAGTGAAAACACAGTTCTATACCTACCAGATTTGTACCACATATAGCAGTGAAAACACAGTCCTAGACCTCCACCTTGTACCACAGAAACTAGTGAAAACACAGTTCTATACCTTCCAGATTTGTACCACATATAGCAGTGAAAACACAGTCCTAGACCTCCACCTTGTACCACAGAAACTAGTGAAAACACAGTTCTATACCTTCCAGATTTGTACCACATATAGCAGTGAAAACACAGTCCTAGACCTCCACCTTGTACCACAGAAACTAGTGAAAACACAGTTCTATACCTTCCAGATTTGTACCACATATAGCAGTGAAAACACAGTCCTAGACCTCCACCTTGTACCACAGAAACTAGTGAAAACACAGTTCTATACCTTCCAGATTTGTACCACATATAGCAGTGAAAACACAGTCCTAGACCTCCACCTTGTACCACAGAAACTAGTGAAAACACAGTTCTATACCTTCCAGATTTGTACCACATATAGCAGTGAAAACACAGTCCTAGACCTCCACCTTGTACCACAGAAACTAGTGAAAACACAGTTCTATACCTACCAGATTTGTACCACATATAGCAGTGAAAACACAGTCCTAGACCTCCACCTTGTACCACAGAAACTAGTGAAAACACAGTTCTATACCTACCAGATTTGTACCACATATAGCAGTGAAAACACAGTCCTAGACCTCCACCTTGTACCACAGAAACTAGTGAAAACACAGTTCTATACCTTCCAGATTTGTACCACATATAGCAGTGAAAACACAGTCCTAGACCTCCACCTTGTACCACAGAAACTAGTGAAAACACAGTTCTATACCTACCAGATTTGTACCACATATAGCAGTGAAAACACAGTCCTAGACCTCCACCTTGTACCACAGAAACTAGTGAAAACACAGTTCTATACCTACCAGATTTGTACCACATATAGCAGTGAAAACACAGTCCTAGACCTCCACCTTGTACCACAGAAACTAGTGAAAACACAGTTCTATACCTTCCAGATTTGTACCACATATAGCAGTGAAAACACAGTCCTAGACCTCCACCTTGTACCACAGAAACTAGTGAAAACACAGTTCTATACCTTACCAGATTTGTACCACATATAGCAGTGAAAACACAGTCCTAGACCTCCACCTTGTACCACAGAAACTAGTGAAAACACAGTTCTATACCTACCAGATTTGTACCACATATAGCAGTGAAAACACAGTCCTAGACCTCCACCTTGTACCACAGAAACTAGTGAAAACACAGTTCTATACCTACCAGATTTGTACCACATATAGCAGTGAAAACACAGTCCTAGACCTCCACCTTGTACCACAGAAACTAGTGAAAACACAGTTCTATACCTTCCAGATTTGTACCACATATAGCAGTGAAAACACAGTCCTAGACCTCCACCTTGTACCACAGAAACTAGTGAAAACACAGTTCTATACCTTCCAGATTTGTACCACATATAGCAGTGAAAACACAGTCCTAGACCTCCACCTTGTACCACAGAAACTAGTGAAAACACAGTTCTATACCTACCAGATTTGTACCACATATAGCAGTGAAAACACAGTCCTAGACCTCCACCTTGTACCACAGAAACTAGTGAAAACACAGTTCTATACCTACCAGATTTGTACCACATATAGCAGTGAAAACACAGTCCTAGACCTCCACCTTGTACCACAGAAACTAGTGAAAACACAGTTCTATACCTTCCAGATTTGTACCACATATAGCAGTGAAAACACAGTCCTAGACCTCCACCTTGTACCACAGAAACTAGTGAAAACACAGTTCTATACCTTCCAGATTTGTACCACATATAGCAGTGAAAACACAGTCCTAGACCTCCACCTTGTACCACAGAAACTAGTGAAAACACAGTTCTATACCTTCCAGATTTGTACCACATATAGCAGTGAAAACACAGTCCTAGACCTCCACCTTGTACCACAGAAACTAGTGAAAACACAGTTCTATACCTTCCAGATTTGTACCACATATAGCAGTGAAAACACAGTCCTAGACCTCCACCTTGTACCACAGAAACTAGTGAAAACACAGTTCTATACCTTCCAGATTTGTACCACATATAGCAGTGAAAACACAGTCCTAGACCTCCACCTTGTACCACAGAAACTAGTGAAAACACAGTTCTATACCTACCAGATTTGTACCACATATAGCAGTGAAAACACAGTCCTAGACCTCCACCTTGTACCACAGAAACTAGTGAAAACACAGTTCTATACCTACCAGATTTGTACCACATATAGCAGTGAAAACACAGTCCTAGACCTCCACCTTGTACCACAGAAACTAGTGAAAACACAGTTCTATACCTTCCAGATTTGTACCACATATAGCAGTGAAAACACAGTCCTAGACCTCCACCTTGTACCACAGAAACTAGTGAAAACACAGTTCTATACCTTCCAGATTTGTACCACATATAGCAGTGAAAACACAGTCCTAGACCTCCACCTTGTACCACAGAAACTAGTGAAAACACAGTTCTATACCTACCAGATTTGTACCACATATAGCAGTGAAAACACAGTCCTAGACCTCCACCTTGTACCACAGAAACTAGTGAAAACACAGTTCTATACCTTCCAGATTTGTACCACATATAGCAGTGAAAACACAGTCCTAGACCTCCACCTTGTACCACAGAAACTAGTGAAAACACAGTTCTATACCTACCAGATTTGTACCACATATAGCAGTGAAAACACAGTCCTAGACCTCCACCTTGTACCACAGAAACTAGTGAAAACACAGTTCTATACCTACCAGATTTGTACCACATATAGCAGTGAAAACACAGTCCTAGACCTCCACCTTGTACCACAGAAACTAGTGAAAACACAGTTCTATACCTTCCAGATTTGTACCACATATAGCAGTGAAAACACAGTCCTAGACCTCCACCTTGTACCACAGAAACTAGTGAAAACACAGTTCTATACCTTCCAGATTTGTACCACATATAGCAGTGAAAACACAGTCCTAGACCTCCACCTTGTACCACAGAAACTAGTGAAAACACAGTTCTATACCTACCAGATTTGTACCACATATAGCAGTGAAAACACAGTCCTAGACCTCCACCTTGTACCACAGAAACTAGTGAAAACACAGTTCTATACCTTCCAGATTTGTACCACATATAGCAGTGAAAACACAGTCCTAGACCTCCACCTTGTACCACAGAAACTAGTGAAAACACAGTTCTATACCTTCCAGATTTGTACCACATATAGCAGTGAAAACACAGTCCTAGACCTCCACCTTGTACCACAGAAACTAGTGAAAACACAGTTCTATACCTACCAGATTTGTACCACATATAGCAGTGAAAACACAGTCCTAGACCTCCACCTTGTACCACAGAAACTAGTGAAAACACAGTTCTATACCTACCAGATTTGTACCACATATAGCAGTGAAAACACAGTCCTAGACCTCCACCTTGTACCACAGAAACTAGTGAAAACACAGTTCTATACCTTCCAGATTTGTACCACATATAGCAGTGAAAACACAGTCCTAGACCTCCACCTTGTACCACAGAAACTAGTGAAAACACAGTTCTATACCTTCCAGATTTGTACCACATATAGCAGTGAAAACACAGTCCTAGACCTCCACCTTGTACCACAGAAACTAGTGAAAACACAGTTCTATACCTACCAGATTTGTACCACATATAGCAGTGAAAACACAGTCCTAGACCTCCACCTTGTACCACAGAAACTAGTGAAAACACAGTTCTATACCTACCAGATTTGTACCACATATAGCAGTGAAAACACAGTCCTAGACCTCCACCTTGTACCACAGAAACTAGTGAAAACACAGTTCTATACCTACCAGATTTGTACCACATATAGCAGTGAAAACACAGTCCTAGACCTCCACCTTGTACCACAGAAACTAGTGAAAACACAGTTCTATACCTACCAGATTTGTACCACATATAGCAGTGAAAACACAGTCCTAGACCTCCACCTTGTACCACAGAAACTAGTGAAAACACAGTTCTATACCTTCCAGATTTGTACCACATATAGCAGTGAAAACACAGTCCTAGACCTCCACCTTGTACCACAGAAACTAGTGAAAACACAGTTCTATACCTTCCAGATTTGTACCACATATAGCAGTGAAAACACAGTCCTAGACCTCCACCTTGTACCACAGAAACTAGTGAAAACACAGTTCTATACCTTCCAGATTTGTACCACATATAGCAGTGAAAACACAGTCCTAGACCTCCACCTTGTACCACAGAAACTAGTGAAAACACAGTTCTATACCTTCCAGATTTGTACCACATATAGCAGTGAAAACACAGTCCTAGACCTCCACCTTGTACCACAGAAACTAGTGAAAACACAGTTCTATACCTTCCAGATTTGTACCACATATAGCAGTGAAAACACAGTCCTAGACCTCCACCTTGTACCACAGAAACTAGTGAAAACACAGTTCTATACCTTCCAGATTTGTACCACATATAGCAGTGAAAACACAGTCCTAGACCTCCACCTTGTACCACAGAAACTAGTGAAAACACAGTTCTATACCTACCAGATTTGTACCACATATAGCAGTGAAAACACAGTCCTAGACCTCCACCTTGTACCACAGAAACTAGTGAAAACACAGTTCTATACCT
The DNA here is from genome assembly GCF_004210375.1 of Tachypleus tridentatus. Lineage (NCBI taxonomy): Eukaryota > Metazoa > Arthropoda > Merostomata > Xiphosura > Limulidae > Tachypleus > Tachypleus tridentatus. The sequence continues at coordinate 102,365,139 of NC_134831.1, forward strand.
ACCAGATTTGTACCACATATAGCAGTGAAAACACAGTCCTAGACCTCCACCTTGTACCACAGAAACTAGTGAAAACACAGTTCTATACCTACCAGATTTGTACCACATATAGCAGTGAAAACACAGTCCTAGACCTCCACCTTGTACCACAGAAACTAGTGAAAACACAGTTCTATACCTTCCAGATTTGTACCACATATAGCAGTGAAAACACAGTCCTAGACCTCCACCTTGTACCACAGAAACTAGTGAAAACACAGTTCTATACCTACCAGATTTGTACCACATATAGCAGTGAAAACACAGTCCTAGACCTCCACCTTGTACCACAGAAACTAGTGAAAACACAGTTCTATACCTTCCAGATTTGTACCACATATAGCAGTGAAAACACAGTCCTAGACCTCCACCTTGTACCACAGAAACTAGTGAAAACACAGTTCTATACCTTCCAGATTTGTACCACATATAGCAGTGAAAACACAGTCCTAGACCTCCACCTTGTACCACAGAAACTAGTGAAAACACAGTTCTATACCTACCAGATTTGTACCACATATAGCAGTGAAAACACAGTCCTAGACCTCCACCTTGTACCACAGAAACTAGTGAAAACACAGTTCTATACCTTCCAGATTTGTACCACATATAGCAGTGAAAACACAGTCCTAGACCTCCACCTTGTACCACAGAAACTAGTGAAAACACAGTTCTATACCTACCAGATTTGTACCACATATAGCAGTGAAAACACAGTCCTAGACCTCCACCTTGTACCACAGAAACTAGTGAAAACACAGTTCTATACCTACCAGATTTGTACCACATATAGCAGTGAAAACACAGTCCTAGACCTCCACCTTGTACCACAGAAACTAGTGAAAACACAGTTCTATACCTTCCAGATTTGTACCACATATAGCAGTGAAAACACAGTCCTAGACCTCCACCTTGTACCACAGAAACTAGTGAAAACACAGTTCTATACCTTCCAGATTTGTACCACATATAGCAGTGAAAACACAGTCCTAGACCTCCACCTTGTACCACAGAAACTAGTGAAAACACAGTTCTATACCTTCCAGATTTGTACCACATATAGCAGTGAAAACACAGTCCTAGACCTCCACCTTGTACCACAGAAACTAGTGAAAACACAGTTCTATACCTACCAGATTTGTACCACATATAGCAGTGAAAACACAGTCCTAGACCTCCACCTTGTACCACAGAAACTAGTGAAAACACAGTTCTATACCTTCCAGATTTGTACCACATATAGCAGTGAAAACACAGTCCTAGACCTCCACCTTGTACCACAGAAACTAGTGAAAACACAGTTCTATACCTACCAGATTTGTACCACATATAGCAGTGAAAACACAGTCCTAGACCTCCACCTTGTACCACAGAAACTAGTGAAAACACAGTTCTATACCTTCCAGATTTGTACCACATATAGCAGTGAAAACACAGTCCTAGACCTCCACCTTGTACCACAGAAACTAGTGAAAACACAGTTCTATACCTTCCAGATTTGTACCACATATAGCAGTGAAAACACAGTCCTAGACCTCCACCTTGTACCACAGAAACTAGTGAAAACACAGTTCTATACCTTCCAGATTTGTACCACATATAGCAGTGAAAACACAGTCCTAGACCTCCACCTTGTACCACAGAAACTAGTGAAAACACAGTTCTATACCTACCAGATTTGTACCACATATAGCAGTGAAAACACAGTCCTAGACCTCCACCTTGTACCACAGAAACTAGTGAAAACACAGTTCTATACCTTCCAGATTTGTACCACATATAGCAGTGAAAACACAGTCCTAGACCTCCACCTTGTACCACAGAAACTAGTGAAAACACAGTTCTATACCTACCAGATTTGTACCACATATAGCAGTGAAAACACAGTCCTAGACCTCCACCTTGTACCACAGAAACTAGTGAAAACACAGTTCTATACCTACCAGATTTGTACCACATATAGCAGTGAAAACACAGTCCTAGACCTCCACCTTGTACCACAGAAACTAGTGAAAACACAGTTCTATACCTACCAGATTTGTACCACATATAGCAGTGAAAACACAGTCCTAGACCTCCACCTTGTACCACAGAAACTAGTGAAAACACAGTTCTATACCTTCCAGATTTGTACCACATATAGCAGTGAAAACACAGTCCTAGACCTCCACCTTGTACCACAGAAACTAGTGAAAACACAGTTCTATACCTTCCAGATTTGTACCACATATAGCAGTGAAAACACAGTCCTAGACCTCCACCTTGTACCACAGAAACTAGTGAAAACACAGTTCTATACCTTCCAGATTTGTACCACATATAGCAGTGAAAACACAGTCCTAGACCTCCACCTTGTACCACAGAAACTAGTGAAAACACAGTTCTATACCTACCAGATTTGTACCACATATAGCAGTGAAAACACAGTCCTAGACCTCCACCTTGTACCACAGAAACTAGTGAAAACACAGTTCTATACCTTCCAGATTTGTACCACATATAGCAGTGAAAACACAGTCCTAGACCTCCACCTTGTACCACAGAAACTAGTGAAAACACAGTTCTATACCTTCCAGATTTGTACCACATATAGCAGTGAAAACACAGTCCTAGACCTCCACCTTGTACCACAGAAACTAGTGAAAACACAGTTCTATACCTACCAGATTTGTACCACATATAGCAGTGAAAACACAGTCCTAGACCTCCACCTTGTACCACAGAAACTAGACCTCCACCTTGTACCACAGAAACTAGGTGAAAACACAGTTCTATACCTTCCAGATTTGTACCACATATAGCAGTGAAAACACAGTCCTAGACCTCCACCTTGTACCACAGAAACTAGTGAAAACACAGTTCTATACCTTCCAGATTTGTACCACATATAGCAGTGAAAACACAGTCCTAGACCTCCACCTTGTACCACAGAAACTAGTGAAAACACAGTTCTATACCTACCAGATTTGTACCACATATAGCAGTGAAAACACAGTCCTAGACCTCCACCTTGTACCACAGAAACTAGTGAAAACACAGTTCTATACCTACCAGATTTGTACCACATATAGCAGTGAAAACACAGTCCTAGACCTCCACCTTGTACCACAGAAACTAGTGAAAACACAGTTCTATACCTTCCAGATTTGTACCACATATAGCAGTGAAAACACAGTCCTAGACCTCCACCTTGTACCACAGAAACTAGTGAAAACACAGTTCTATACCTACCAGATTTGTACCACATATAGCAGTGAAAACACAGTCCTAGACCTCCACCTTGTACCACAGAAACTAGTGAAAACACAGTTCTATACCTACCAGATTTGTACCACATATAGCAGTGAAAACACAGTCCTAGACCTCCACCTTGTACCACAGAAACTAGTGAAAACACAGTTCTATACCTTCCAGATTTGTACCACATATAGCAGTGAAAACACAGTCCTAGACCTCCACCTTGTACCACAGAAACTAGTGAAAACACAGTTCTATACCTTCCAGATTTGTACCACATATAGCAGTGAAAACACAGTCCTAGACCTCCACCTTGTACCACAGAAACTAGTGAAAACACAGTTCTATACCTACCAGATTTGTACCACATATAGCAGTGAAAACACAGTCCTAGACCTCCACCTTGTACCACAGAAACTAGTGAAAACACAGTTCTATACCTACCAGATTTGTACCACATATAGCAGTGAAAACACAGTCCTAGACCTCCACCTTGTACCACAGAAACTAGTGAAAACACAGTTCTATACCTACCAGATTTGTACCACATATAGCAGTGAAAACACAGTCCTAGACCTCCACCTTGTACCACAGAAACTAGTGAAAACACAGTTCTATACCTACCAGATTTGTACCACATATAGCAGTGAAAACACAGTCCTAGACCTCCACCTTGTACCACAGAAACTAGTGAAAACACAGTTCTATACCTACCAGATTTGTACCACATATAGCAGTGAAAACACAGTCCTAGACCTCCACCTTGTACCACAGAAACTAGTGAAAACACAGTTCTATACCTTCCAGATTTGTACCACATATAGCAGTGAAAACACAGTCCTAGACCTCCACCTTGTACCACAGAAACTAGTGAAAACACAGTTCTATACCTTCCAGATTTGTACCACATATAGCAGTGAAAACACAGTCCTAGACCTCCACCTTGTACCACAGAAACTAGTGAAAACACAGTTCTATACCTTCCAGATTTGTACCACATATAGCAGTGAAAACACAGTCCTAGACCTCCACCTTGTACCACAGAAACTAGTGAAAACACAGTTCTATACCTACCAGATTTGTACCACATATAGCAGTGAAAACACAGTCCTAGACCTCCACCTTGTACCACAGAAACTAGTGAAAACACAGTTCTATACCTACCAGATTTGTACCACATATAGCAGTGAAAACACAGTCCTAGACCTCCACCTTGTACCACAGAAACTAGTGAAAACACAGTTCTATACCTACCAGATTTGTACCACATATAGCAGTGAAAACACAGTCCTAGACCTCCACCTTGTACCACAGAAACTAGTGAAAACACAGTTCTATACCTTCCAGATTTGTACCACATATAGCAGTGAAAACACAGTCCTAGACCTCCACCTTGTACCACAGAAACTAGTGAAAACACAGTTCTATACCTTCCAGATTTGTACCACATATAGCAGTGAAAACACAGTCCTAGACCTCCACCTTGTACCACAGAAACTAGTGAAACACAGTTCTATACCTTCCAGTTTGTACCACATATAGCAGTGAAAACACAGTCCTAGACCTCCACCTTGTACCACAGAAACTAGTGAAAACACAGTTCTATACCTTCCAGATTTGTACCACATATAGCAGTGAAAACACAGTCCTAGACCTCCACCTTGTACCACAGAAACTAGTGAAAACACAGTTCTATACCTTCCAGATTTGTACCACATATAGCAGTGAAAACACAGTCCTAGACCTCCACCTTGTACCACAGAAACTAGTGAAAACACAGTTCTATACCTACCAGATTTGTACCACATATAGCAGTGAAAACACAGTCCTAGACCTCCACCTTGTACCACAGAAACTAGTGAAAACACAGTTCTATACCTACCAGATTTGTACCACATATAGCAGTGAAAACACAGTCCTAGACCTCCACCTTGTACCACAGAAACTAGTGAAAACACAGTTCTATACCTTCCAGATTTGTACCACATATAGCAGTGAAAACACAGTCCTAGACCTCCACCTTGTACCACAGAAACTAGTGAAAACACAGTTCTATACCTTCCAGATTTGTACCACATATAGCAGTGAAAACACAGTCCTAGACCTCCACCTTGTACCACAGAAACTAGTGAAAACACAGTTCTATACCTACCAGATTTGTACCACATATAGCAGTGAAAACACAGTCCTAGACCTCCACCTTGTACCACAGAAACTAGTGAAAACACAGTTCTATACCTTCCAGATTTGTACCACATATAGCAGTGAAAACACAGTCCTAGACCTCCACCTTGTACCACAGAAACTAGTGAAAACACAGTTCTATACCTTCCAGATTTGTACCACATATAGCAGTGAAAACACAGTCCTAGACCTCCACCTTGTACCACAGAAACTAGTGAAAACACAGTTCTATACCTACCAGATTTGTACCACATATAGCAGTGAAAACACAGTCCTAGACCTCCACCTTGTACCACAGAAACTAGTGAAAACACAGTTCTATACCTTCCAGATTTGTACCACATATAGCAGTGAAAACACAGTCCTAGACCTCCACCTTGTACCACAGAAACTAGTGAAAACACAGTTCTATACCTTCCAGATTTGTACCACATATAGCAGTGAAAACACAGTCCTAGACCTCCACCTTGTACCACAGAAACTAGTGAAAACACAGTTCTATACCTTCCAGATTTGTACCACATATAGCAGTGAAAACACAGTCCTAGACCTCCACCTTGTACCACAGAAACTAGTGAAAACACAGTTCTATACCTTCCAGATTTGTACCACATATAGCAGTGAAAACACAGTCCTAGACCTCCACCTTGTACCACAGAAACTAGTGAAAACACAGTTCTATACCTACCAGATTTGTACCACATATAGCAGTGAAAACACAGTCCTAGACCTCCACCTTGTACCACAGAAACTAGTGAAAACACAGTTCTATACCTTCCAGATTTGTACCACATATAGCAGTGAAAACACAGTCCTAGACCTCCACCTTGTACCACAGAAACTAGTGAAAACACAGTTCTATACCTTCCAGATTTGTACCACATATAGCAGTGAAAACACAGTCCTAGACCTCCACCTTGTACCACAGAAACTAGTGAAAACACAGTTCTATACCTTCCAGATTTGTACCACATATAGCAGTGAAAACACAGTCCTAGACCTCCACCTTGTACCACAGAAACTAGTGAAAACACAGTTCTATACCTTCCAGATTTGTACCACATATAGCAGTGAAAACACAGTCCTAGACCTCCACCTTGTACCACAGAAACTAGTGAAAACACAGTTCTATACCTACCAGATTTGTACCACATATAGCAGTGAAAACACAGTCCTAGACCTCCACCTTGTACCACAGAAACTAGTGAAAACACAGTTCTATACCTTCCAGATTTGTACCACATATAGCAGTGAAAACACAGTCCTAGACCTCCACCTTGTACCACAGAAACTAGTGAAAACACAGTTCTATACCTACCAGATTTGTACCACATATAGCAGTGAAAACACAGTCCTAGACCTCCACCTTGTACCACAGAAACTAGTGAAAACACAGTTCTATACCTACCAGATTTGTACCACATATAGCAGTGAAAACACAGTCCTAGACCTCCACCTTGTACCACAGAAACTAGTGAAAACACAGTTCTATACCTTCCAGATTTGTACCACATATAGCAGTGAAAACACAGTCCTAGACCTCCACCTTGTACCACAGAAACTAGTGAAAACACAGTTCTATACCTTCCAGATTTGTACCACATATAGCAGTGAAAACACAGTCCTAGACCTCCACCTTGTACCACAGAAACTAGTGAAAACACAGTTCTATACCTACCAGATTTGTACCACATATAGCAGTGAAAACACAGTCCTAGACCTCCACCTTGTACCACAGAAACTAGTGAAAACACAGTTCTATACCTACCAGATTTGTACCACATATAGCAGTGAAAACACAGTCCTAGACCTCCACCTTGTACCACAGAAACTAGTGAAAACACAGTTCTATACCTTCCAGATTTGTACCACATATAGCAGTGAAAACACAGTCCTAGACCTCCACCTTGTACCACAGAAACTAGTGAAAACACAGTTCTATACCTACCAGATTTGTACCACATATAGCAGTGAAAACACAGTCCTAGACCTCCACCTTGTACCACAGAAACTAGTGAAAACACAGTTCTATACCTACCAGATTTGTACCACATATAGCAGTGAAAACACAGTCCTAGACCTCCACCTTGTACCACAGAAACTAGTGAAAACACAGTTCTATACCTTCCAGATTTGTACCACATATAGCAGTGAAAACACAGTCCTAGACCTCCACCTTGTACCACAGAAACTAGTGAAAACACAGTTCTATACCTTCCAGATTTGTACCACATATAGCAGTGAAAACACAGTCCTAGACCTCCACCTTGTACCACAGAAACTAGTGAAAACACAGTTCTATACCTACCAGATTTGTACCACATATAGCAGTGAAAACACAGTCCTAGACCTCCACCTTGTACCACAGAAACTAGTGAAAACACAGTTCTATACCTTCCAGATTTGTACCACATATAGCAGTGAAAACACAGTCCTAGACCTCCACCTTGTACCACAGAAACTAGTGAAAACACAGTTCTATACCTTCCAGATTTGTACCACATATAGCAGTGAAAACACAGTCCTAGACCTCCACCTTGTACCACAGAAACTAGTGAAAACACAGTTCTATACCTACCAGATTTGTACCACATATAGCAGTGAAAACACAGTCCTAGACCTCCACCTTGTACCACAGAAACTAGTGAAAACACAGTTCTATACCTACCAGATTTGTACCACATATAGCAGTGAAAACACAGTCCTAGACCTCCACCTTGTACCACAGAAACTAGTGAAAACACAGTTCTATACCTTCCAGATTTGTACCACATATAGCAGTGAAAACACAGTCCTAGACCTCCACCTTGTACCACAGAAACTAGTGAAAACACAGTTCTATACCTTCCAGATTTGTACCACATATAGCAGTGAAAACACAGTCCTAGACCTCCACCTTGTACCACAGAAACTAGTGAAAACACAGTTCTATACCTACCAGATTTGTACCACATATAGCAGTGAAAACACAGTCCTAGACCTCCACCTTGTACCACAGAAACTAGTGAAAACACAGTTCTATACCTACCAGATTTGTACCACATATAGCAGTGAAAACACAGTCCTAGACCTCCACCTTGTACCACAGAAACTAGTGAAAACACAGTTCTATACCTTCCAGATTTGTACCACATATAGCAGTGAAAACACAGTCCTAGACCTCCACCTTGTACCACAGAAACTAGTGAAAACACAGTTCTATACCTACCAGATTTGTACCACATATAGCAGTGAAAACACAGTCCTAGACCTCCACCTTGTACCACAGAAACTAGTGAAAACACAGTTCTATACCTTCCAGATTTGTACCACATATAGCAGTGAAAACACAGTCCTAGACCTCCACCTTGTACCACAGAAACTAGTGAAAACACAGTTCTATACCTTCCAGATTTGTACCACATATAGCAGTGAAAACACAGTCCTAGACCTCCACCTTGTACCACAGAAACTAGTGAAAACACAGTTCTATACCTTCCAGATTTGTACCACATATAGCAGTGAAAACACAGTCCTAGACCTCCACCTTGTACCACAGAAACTAGTGAAAACACAGTTCTATACCTACCAGATTTGTACCACATATAGCAGTGAAAACACAGTCCTAGACCTCCACCTTGTACCACAGAAACTAGTGAAAACACAGTTCTATACCTACCAGATTTGTACCACATATAGCAGTGAAAACACAGTCCTAGACCTCCACCTTGTACCACAGAAACTAGTGAAAACACAGTTCTATACCTACCAGATTTGTACCACATATAGCAGTGAAAACACAGTCCTAGACCTCCACCTTGTACCACAGAAACTAGTGAAAACACAGTTCTATACCTACCAGATTTGTACCACATATAGCAGTGAAAACACAGTCCTAGACCTCCACCTTGTACCACAGAAACTAGTGAAAACACAGTTCTATACCTACCAGATTTGTACCACATATAGCAGTGAAAACACAGTCCTAGACCTCCACCTTGTACCACAGAAACTAGTGAAAACACAGTTCTATACCTTCCAGATTTGTACCACATATAGCAGTGAAAACACAGTCCTAGACCTCCACCTTGTACCACAGAAACTAGTGAAAACACAGTTCTATACCTTCCAGATTTGTACCACATATAGCAGTGAAAACACAGTCCTAGACCTCCACCTTGTACCACAGAAACTAGTGAAAACACAGTTCTATACCTACCAGATTTGTACCACATATAGCAGTGAAAACACAGTCCTAGACCTCCACCTTGTACCACAGAAACTAGTGAAAACACAGTTCTATACCTTCCAGATTTGTACCACATATAGCAGTGAAAACACAGTCCTAGACCTCCACCTTGTACCACAGAAACTAGTGAAAACACAGTTCTATACCTTCCAGATTTGTACCACATATAGCAGTGAAAACACAGTCCTAGACCTCCACCTTGTACCACAGAAACTAGTGAAAACACAGTTCTATACCTTCCAGATTTGTACCACATATAGCAGTGAAAACACAGTCCTAGACCTCCACCTTGTACCACAGAAACTAGTGAAAACACAGTTCTATACCTACCAGATTTGTACCACATATAGCAGTGAAAACACAGTCCTAGACCTCCACCTTGTACCACAGAAACTAGTGAAAACACAGTTCTATACCTACCAGATTTGTACCACATATAGCAGTGAAAACACAGTCCTAGACCTCCACCTTGTACCACAGAAACTAGTGAAAACACAGTTCTATACCTTCCAGATTTGTACCACATATAGCAGTGAAAACACAGTCCTAGACCTCCACCTTGTACCACAGAAACTAGTGAAAACACAGTTCTATACCTACCAGATTTGTACCACATATAGCAGTGAAAACACAGTCCTAGACCTCCACCTTGTACCACAGAAACTAGTGAAAACACAGTTCTATACCTTCCAGATTTGTACCACATATAGCAGTGAAAACACAGTCCTAGACCTCCACCTTGTACCACAGAAACTAGTGAAAACACAGTTCTATACCTTCCAGATTTGTACCACATATAGCAGTGAAAACACAGTCCTAGACCTCCACCTTGTACCACAGAAACTAGTGAAAACACAGTTCTATACCTTCCAGATTTGTACCACATATAGCAGTGAAAACACAGTCCTAGACCTCCACCTTGTACCACAGAAACTAGTGAAAACACAGTTCTATACCTACCAGATTTGTACCACATATAGCAGTGAAAACACAGTCCTAGACCTCCACCTTGTACCACAGAAACTAGTGAAAACACAGTTCTATACCTACCAGATTTGTACCACATATAGCAGTGAAAACACAGTCCTAGACCTCCACCTTGTACCACAGAAACTAGTGAAAACACAGTTCTATACCTTCCAGATTTGTACCACATATAGCAGTGAAAACACAGTCCTAGACCTCCACCTTGTACCACAGAAACTAGTGAAAACACAGTTCTATACCTACCAGATTTGTACCACATATAGCAGTGAAAACACAGTCCTAGACCTCCACCTTGTACCACAGAAACTAGTGAAAACACAGTTCTATACCTTCCAGATTTGTACCACATATAGCAGTGAAAACACAGTCCTAGACCTCCACCTTGTACCACAGAAACTAGTGAAAACACAGTTCTATACCTTCCAGATTTGTACCACATATAGCAGTGAAAACACAGTCCTAGACCTCCACCTTGTACCACAGAAACTAGTGAAAACACAGTTCTATACCTACCAGATTTGTACCACATATAGCAGTGAAAACACAGTCCTAGACCTCCACCTTGTACCACAGAAACTAGTGAAAACACAGTTCTATACCTACCAGATTTGTACCACATATAGCAGTGAAAACACAGTCCTAGACCTCCACCTTGTACCACAGAAACTAGTGAAAACACAGTTCTATACCTTCCAGATTTGTACCACATATAGCAGTGAAAACACAGTCCTAGACCTCCACCTTGTACCACAGAAACTAGTGAAAACACAGTTCTATACCTACCAGATTTGTACCACATATAGCAGTGAAAACACAGTCCTAGACCTCCACCTTGTACCACAGAAACTAGTGAAAACACAGTTCTATACCTACCAGATTTGTACCACATATAGCAGTGAAAACACAGTCCTAGACCTCCACCTTGTACCACAGAAACTAGTGAAAACACAGTTCTATACCTTCCAGATTTGTACCACATATAGCAGTGAAAACACAGTCCTAGACCTCCACCTTGTACCACAGAAACTAGTGAAAACACAGTTCTATACCTACCAGATTTGTACCACATATAGCAGTGAAAACACAGTCCTAGACCTCCACCTTGTACCACAGAAACTAGTGAAAACACAGTTCTATACCTACCAGATTTGTACCACATATAGCAGTGAAAACACAGTCCTAGACCTCCACCTTGTACCACAGAAACTAGTGAAAACACAGTTCTATACCTACCAGATTTGTACCACATATAGCAGTGAAAACACAGTCCTAGACCTCCACCTTGTACCACAGAAACTAGTGAAAACACAGTTCTATACCTACCAGATTTGTACCACATATAGCAGTGAAAACACAGTCCTAGACCTCCACCTTGTACCACAGAAACTAGTGAAAACACAGTTCTATACCTACCAGATTTGTACCACATATAGCAGTGAAAACACAGTCCTAGACCTCCACCTTGTACCACAGAAACTAGTGAAAACACAGTTCTATACCTACCAGATTTGTACCACATATAGCAGTGAAAACACAGTCCTAGACCTCCACCTTGTACCACAGAAACTAGTGAAAACACAGTTCTATACCTTCCAGATTTGTACCACATATAGCAGTGAAAACACAGTCCTAGACCTCCACCTTGTACCACAGAAACTAGTGAAAACACAGTTCTATACCTTCCAGATTTGTACCACATATAGCAGTGAAAACACAGTCCTAGACCTCCACCTTGTACCACAGAAACTAGTGAAAACACAGTTCTATACCTTCCAGATTTGTACCACATATAGCAGTGAAAACACAGTCCTAGACCTCCACCTTGTACCACAGAAACTAGTGAAAACACAGTTCTATACCTACCAGATTTGTACCACATATAGCAGTGAAAACACAGTCCTAGACCTCCACCTTGTACCACAGAAACTAGTGAAAACACAGTTCTATACCTATCAGATTTGTACTACATATAGTAGTAAAAACACAGTCCTAAACCTCCACCTTGTACCACAGAAACTAGTAAAAACACAGTTCTATACCTTCCAGATTTGTACCACATATAGCAGTGAACACACAATCCTAGACCTCCACCTTGTACCACAGAAACTAGTGAAAACACAGTTCTATACCTTCCAGATTTGTACCACATATAGCAGTGAAAACACAGTCCTAGACCTCCACCTTGTACCACAGAAACTAGTGAAAACACAGTTCTATACCTTCCAGATTTGAAAACACAGTCCTAGACCTCCACCTTGTACCATAGAAACTAGTGAAAACACAGTCCTAAACCTCCACCTTGTACCACAGAAACTAGTAAAAACACAGTTCTATACCTTACAAATTTGTACCACATACAGCAGTGAAAACACAGTCCTACACCTCCACCTTGTACCACAGAAACTAGTGAAAACACAGTTCTATACCTTCCAGATTTGTACCACATATAGCAGTGAAAACACAGTCCTAGACCTCCACCTTGTACCACAGAAACTAGTGAAAACACAGTTCTATACCTTCCAGATTTGTACCACATATAGCAGTGAAAACACAGTCCTAGACCTCCACCTTGTACCACAGAAACTAGTGAAAACACAGTTCTATACCTACCAGATTTGTACCACATATAGCAGTGAAAACACAGTCCTAGACCTCTACCTTTTACCACAGAAACTAGTGAAAACACAGTTCTATACCTACCAGATTTGTACCACATATAGCAGTAAAAACACAGTCCTAGACCTCCACCTTGTACCACAGAAACTAGTGAAAACACAGTTCTATACCTTCCAGATTTGTACCACATATAGCAGTGAAAACACAGTCCTAGACCTCCACCTTGTACCACAGAAACTAGTGAAAACACAGTTCTATACCTTCCAGATTTGTACCACATATAGCAGTGAAAACACAGTCCTAGACCTCCACCTTGTACCACAGAAACTAGTGAAAACACAGTTCTATACCTTCCAGATTTGTACCACATATAGCAGTGAAAACACAGTCCTAGACCTCCACCTTGTACCACAGAAACTAGTGAAAACACAGTTCTATACCTACCAGATTTGTACCACATATAGCAGTGAAAACACAGTCCTAGACCTCCACCTTGTACCACAGAAACTAGTGAAAACACAGTTCTATACCTTCCAGATTTGTACCACATATAGTAGTGAAAACACAGTCCTAGACCTCCACCTTGTACCACAGAAACTAGTGAAAACACAGTTCTATACCTACCAGATTTGTACCACATATAGCAGTGAAAACACAGTCCTAGACCTCCACCTTGTACCACAGAAACTAGTGAAAACACAGTTCTATACCTACCAGATTTGTACCACATATAGCAGTGAAAACACAGTCCTAGACCTCCACCTTGTACCACAGAAACTAGTGAAAACACAGTTCTATACCTTCCAGATTTGTACCACATATAGCAGTGAAAACACAGTCCTAGACCTCCACCTTGTACCACAGAAACTAGTGAAAACACAGTTCTATACCTTCCAGATTTGTACCACATATAGCAGTGAAAACACAGTCCTAGACCTCCACCTTGTACCACAGAAACTAGTGAAAACACAGTTCTATACCTACCAGATTTGTACCACATATAGCAGTGAAAACACAGTCCTAGACCTCCACCTTGTACCACAGAAACTAGTGAAAACACAGTTCTATACCTACCAGATTTGTACCACATATAGCAGTGAAAACACAGTCCTAGACCTCCACCTTGTACCACAGAAACTAGTGAAAACACAGTTCTATACCTTCCAGATTTGTACCACATATAGCAGTGAAAACACAGTCCTAGACCTCCACCTTGTACCACAGAAACTAGTGAAAACACAGTTCTATACCTTCCAGATTTGTACCACATATAGCAGTGAAAACACAGTCCTAGACCTCCACCTTGTACCACAGAAACTAGTGAAAACACAGTTCTATACCTTCCAGATTTGTACCACATATAGCAGTGAAAACACAGTCCTAGACCTCCACCTTGTACCACAGAAACTAGTGAAAACACAGTTCTATACCTTCCAGATTTGTACCACATATAGCAGTGAAAACACAGTCCTAGACCTCCACCTTGTACCACAGAAACTAGTGAAAACACAGTTCTATACCTACCAGATTTGTACCACATATAGTAGTAAAACACAGTCCTAGACCTCCACCTTGTACCACAGAAACTAGTGAAAACACAGTTCTATACCTACCAGATTTGTACCACATATAGCAGTGAAAACACAGTCCTAGACCTCCACCTTGTACCACAGAAACTAGTGAAAACACAGTTCTATACCTTCCAGATTTGTTCCACATATAGTAATGAAAACACAGTCCTAGACCTCCACCTTGTACCACAGAAACTAGTGAAAACACAGTTCTATACCTACCAGATTTGTACCACATATAGCAGTGAAAACACAGTCCTAGACCTCCACCTTGTACCACAGAAACTAGTGAAAACACAGTTCTATACCTTCCAGATTTGTACCACATATAGCAGTGAAAACACAGTCCTAGACCTCCACCTTGTACCACAGAAACTAGTGAAAACACAGTTCTATACCTTCCAGATTTTTCCACATATAGCAGTGAAAACACAATCCTAGACCTCCACCTTGTACCACAGAAACTAGTGAAAACACAGTTCTATACCTTCCAGATTTGTACCACATATAGCAGTGAAAACACAGTCCTAGACCTCCACCTTGTACCACAGAAACTAGTGAAAACACAGTTTTATACCTTCCAGATTTTTCCACATATAGCAGTGAAAACACAGTCCTAGACCTCCACCTTGTACCACAGAAACTAGTGAAAACACAGTTCTATACCTACCAGATTTGTACCACATATAGTAGTAAAAACACAGTCCTAGACCTCCACCTTGTACCACAGAAACTAGTGAAAACACAGTTCTATACCTACCAGATTTGTACCACATATAGCAGTGAAAACACAGTCCTAGACCTCCACCTTGTACCACAGAAACTAGTGAAAACACAGTTCTATACCTTCCAGATTTGTACCACATATAGCAGTGAAAACACAGTCCTAGACCTCCACCTTGTACCACAGAAACTAGTGAAAACACAGTTCTATACCTTCCAGATTTGTTCCACATATAGCAGTGAAAACACAGTCCTAGACCTCCACCTTGTACCACAGAAACTAGTGAAAACACAGTTCTATACCTACCAGATTTGTACCACATATAGCAGTGAAAACACAGTCCTAGACCTCCACCTTGTACCACAGAAACTAGTGAAAACACAGTTCTATACCTACCAGATTTGTACCACATATAGCAGTGAAAACACAGTCCTAGACCTCCACCTTGTACCACAGAAACTAGTGAAAACACAGTTCTATACCTTCCAGATTTGTACCACATATAGCAGTGAAAACACAGTCCCAGACCTCCACCTTGTACCACAGAAACTAGTGAAAGCACAGTTTTATACCTTCCAGATTTTTCCACATATAGCAGTGAAAACACAGTCCTAGACCTCCACCTTGTACCACAGAAACTAGTGAAAACACAGTTCTATACCTATCAGATTTGTACCACATATAGTAGTAAAAACACAGTCCTAAACCTCCACCTTGTACCACAGAAACTAGTAAAAACACAGTTCTATACCTTACAAATTTGTACCACATACAGCAGTGAAAACACAGTCCTACACCTCCACCTTGTACCACAGAAACTAGTGAAAACACAGTTCTATACCTTCCAGATTTGTTCCACATATAGTAATGAAAACACAGTCCTAGACCTCCACCTTGTACCACAGAAACTAGTGAAAACACAGTTCTATACCTACCAGATTTGTACCACATATAGCAGTGAAAACACAGTCCTAGACCTCCACCTTGTACCACAGAAACTAGTGAAAACACAGTTCTATACCTTCCAGATTTGTACCACATATAGCAGTGAAAACACAGTCCTAGACCTCCACCTTGTACCACAGAAACTAGTGAAAACACAGTTCTATACCTTCCAGATTTGTACCACATATAGCAGTGAAAACACAGTCCTAAACCTCCACCTTGTACCACAGAAACTAGTGAAAACACAGTTCTATACCTATCAGATTTGTACCACATATAGCAGTGAAAACACAGTCCTAGACCTCCACCTTGTACCACAGAAACTAGTGAAAACACAGTTCTATACCTTCCAGATTTGTACCACATATAGCAGTGAAAACACAGTCCTAGACCTCCACCTTGTACCACAGAAACTAGTGAAAACACAGTTCTATACCTTCCAGATTTGTACCACATATAGCAGTGAAAACACAGTCCTAGACCTCCACCTTGTACCACAGAAACTAGTGAAAACACAGTTCTATACCTACCAGATTTGTACCACATATAGCAGTGAAAACACAGTCCTAGACCTCCACCTTGTACCACAGAAACTAGTGAAAACACAGTTCTATACCTTCCAGATTTGTACCACATATAGCAGTGAAAACACAGTCCTAGACCTCCACCTTGTACCACAGAAACTAGTGAAAGCACAGTTTTATACCTTCCAGATTTTTTCACATATAGCAGTGAAAACACAGTCCTAAACCTCCACCTTGTACCACAGAAACTAGTGAAAACACAGTTCTATACCTACCAGATTTGTACCACATATAGTAGTAAAACACAGTCCTAAACCTCCACCTTGTACCACAGAAACTAGTGAAAACACAGTTCTATACCTACCAGATTTGTACCACATATAGCAGTGAAAACACAGTCCTAGACCTCCACCTTGTACCACAGAAACTAGTGAAAACACAGTTCTATACCTACCAGATTTGTACCACATATAGTAGTAAAAACACAGTCCTAGACCTCCACCTTGTACCACAGAAACTAGTGAAAACACAGTTCTATACCTACCAGATTTGTACCACATATAGCAGTGAAAACACAGTCCTAGACCTCCACCTTGTACCACAGAAACTAGTGAAAACACAGTTCTATACCTACCAGATTTGTACCACATATAGCAGTGAAAACACAGTCCTAGACCTCCACCTTGTACCACAGAAACTAGTGAAAACACAGTTTTATACCTACCAGATTTGTACCACATATAGCAGTGAAAACACAGTCCTAGACCTCCACCTTGTACCACAGAAACTAGTGAAAACACAGTTCTATACCTTCCAGATTTGTTCCACATATAGTAATAAAACACAGTCCTAGACCTCCACCTTGTACCACAGAAACTAGTGAAAACACAGTTCTATACCTACCAGATTTGTACCACATATAGCAGTGAAAACACAGTCCTAGACCTCCACCTTGTACCACAGAAACTAGTGAAAACACAGTTCTATACCTACCAGATTTGTACCACATATAGCAGTGAAAACACAGTCCTAGACCTCCACCTTGTACCACAGAAACTAGTGAAAACACAGTTTTATACCTTCCAGATTTGTTCCACATATAGCAGTGAAAACACAGTCCTAGACCTCCACCTTGTACCACAGAAACTAGTGAAAACACAGTTCTATACCTTCCAGATTTGTACCACATATAGCAGTGAAAACACAGTCCTAGACCTCCACCTTGTACCACAGAAACTAGTGAAAACACAGTTCTATACCTACCAGATTTGTACCACATATAGCAGTGAAAACACAGTCCTAGACCTCCACCTTGTACCACAGAAACTAGTGAAAACACAGTTCTATACCTACCAGATTTGTACCACATATAGCAGTGAAAACACAGTCCTAGACCTCCACCTTGTACCACAGAAACTAGTGAAAACACAGTTCTATACCTACCAGATTTGTACCACATATAGCAGTGAAAACACAGTCCTAGACCTCCACCTTGTACCACAGAAACTAGTGAAAACACAGTTCTATACCTACCAGATTTGTACCACATATAGCAGTGAAAACACAGTCCTAGACCTCCACCTTGTACCACAGAAACTAGTGAAAACACAGTTCTATACCTTCCAGATTTGTACCACATATAGCAGTGAAAACACAGTCCTAGACCTCCACCTTGTACCACAGAAACTAGTGAAAACACAGTTCTATACCTACCAGATTTGTACCACATATAGTAGTAAAAACACAGTCCTAGACCTCCACCTTGTACCACAGAAACTAGTGAAAACACAGTTCTATACCTTCCAGATTTGTACCACATATAGTAGTGAAAACACAGTCCTAGACCTCCACCTTGTACCACAGAAACTAGTGAAAACACAGTTCTATACCTACCAGATTTGTACCACATATAGCAGTGAAAACACAGTCCTAGACCTCCACCTTGTACCACAGAAACTAGTGAAAACACAGTTCTATACCTACCAGATTTGTACCACATATAGCAGTGAAAACACAGTCCTAGACCTCCACCTTGTACCACAGAAACTAGTGAAAACACAGTTCTATACCTACCAGATTTGTACCACATATAGCAGTGAAAACACAGTCCTAGACCTCCACCTTGTACCACAGAAACTAGTGAAAACACAGTTCTATACCTACCAGATTTGTACCACATATAGCAGTGAAAACACAGTCCTAGACCTCCACCTTGTACCACAGAAACTAGTGAAAACACAGTTTTATACCTTCCAGATTTGTTCCACATATAGCAGTGAAAACACAGTCCTAGACCTCCACCTTGTACCACAGAAACTAGTGAAAACACAGTTCTATACCTTCCAGATTTGTTCCACATATAGCAGTGAAAACACAGTCCTAGACCTCCACCTTGTACCACAGAAACTAGTGAAAACACAGTTCTATACCTACCAGATTTGTACCACATATAGCAGTGAAAACACAGTCCTAGACCTCCACCTTGTACCACAGAAACTAGTGAAAACACAGTTCTATACCTACCAGATTTGTACCACATATAGCAGTGAAAACACAGTCCTAGACCTCCACCTTGTACCACAGAAACTAGTGAAAACACAGTTCTATACCTACCAGATTTGTACCACATATAGTAGTAAAAACACAGTCCTAGACCTCCACCTTGTACCACAGAAACTAGTGAAAACACAGTTCTATACCTACCAGATTTGTACCACATATAGCAGTGAAAACACAGTCCTAGACCTCCACCTTGTACCACAGAAACTAGTGAAAACACAGTTCTATACCTTCCAGATTTGTACCACATATAGCAGTGAAAACACAGTCCTAGACCTCCACCTTGTACCACAGAAACTAGTGAAAACACAGTTCTATACCTTCCAGATTTGTACCACATATAGCAGTGAAAACACAGTCCTAGACCTCCACCTTGTACCACAGAAACTAGTGAAAACACAGTTCTATACCTTCCAGATTTGTTCCACATATAGCAGTGAAAACACAGTCCTAGACCTCCACCTTGTACCACAGAAACTAGTGAAAACACAGTTTTATACCTTCCAGATTTGTTCCACATATAGCAGTGAAAACACAGTCCTGGACCTCCACCTTGTACCACAGAAACTAGTGAAAACACAGTTCTATACCTACCAGATTTGTACCACATATAGCAGTAAAAACACAGTCCTAGACCTCCACCTTGTACCACAGAAACTAGTGAAAACACAGTTCTATACCTACCAGATTTGTACCACATATAGCAGTGAAAACACAGTCCTAGACCTCCACCTTGTACCACAGAAACTAGTGAAAACACAGTTCTATACCTACCAGATTTGTACCACATATAGTAGTAAAAACACAGTCCTAGACCTCCACCTTGTACCACAGAAACTAGTAAAAACACAGTTCTATACCTTCCAGATTTGTACCACATATAGCAGTGAAAACACAGTCCTACACCTCCACCTTGTACCACAGAAACTAGTGAAAACACAGTTCTATACCTTCCAGATTTGTTCCACATATAGTAATAAAACACAGTCCTAGACCTCCACCTTGTACCACAGAAACTAGTGAAAACACAGTTCTATACCTACCAGATTTGTACCACATATAGTAGTAAAACACACACAGTCCTAGACCAGTCCACCTTGTACCACAGAAACTAGTGAAAACACAGTTCTATACCTTCCAGATTTGTACCACATATAGCAGTGAAAACACAGTCCTAGACCTCCACCTTGTACCACAGAAACTAGTGAAAACACAGTTCTATACCTTCCAGATTTTTCCACATATAGCAGTGAAAACACAGTCCTAGACCTCCACCTTGTACCACAGAAACTAGTGAAAACACAGTTCTATACCTACCAGATTTGTACCACATATAGTAGTAAAAACACAGTTCTAGACCTCCACCTTGTACCACAGAAACTAGTGAAAACACAGTTCTATACCTACTAGATTTGTACCACATATAGTAGTAAAAACACAGTCCTAGACCTCCACCTTGTACCACAGAAACTAGTGAAAACACAGTTCTATACCTACTAGATTTGTACCACATATAGTAGTAAAAACACAGTCCTAGACCTCCACCTTGTACCACAGAAACTAGTGAAAACACAGTTCTATACCTACTAGAGTTGTACCACATATAGCAGTGAAAACACAGTTCTAGACCTCCACCTTGTACCACAGAAACTAGTGAAAACACAGTTCTATACTACCTACCAGATTTGTTCCACATATAGCAGTGAAAACAGTTCTAAGTCTACCATTATTGTATTGTATATCGTTCTGGACCTACCAGATTTATACTAGCGGGTAAGCCTTGTGCAAGCTTCATAGATGTCGTGTCGCTGGCAAAATCATAGTTTTAGAAATCGATATTATTCTATCAAAAAACAAAACAAAAAACATCACGTGAATAGCTTAGCCAAGTTTTCAGTAAACTTGATTTTGGTCCGAAACAAACCAAAAACAAAACATGTGTATATGCACTTCGTGAACTTTATTAGATATCTATAGCAACAAGCGAACCACATTGCAATGTCAAATATAGTTGTTGTTAGTAAAGATCTGTGATAGAATGGAATTGTAGGTTCGATATGTTGGCGTGAAAGGTGTAGCTGTTAAGAGATGGTTTAAAGGTCATATAGTTATAATTCGGGGTTCGATCCATGCAATGTACATAGTGTAAATAACCCATTTTTAAAGGGAATTTCTTTTGAATTAAAAATAAGTCTATATTATTGCAATATCTGGAACGACCAAACCTTCAACACTATTTTTTATTTGTTTGTATACAATAAATTTCAACCTCAGTATTGACAGACACAGAGCAAAAGTTTGGGGTGGTTTCAGTATACAGTGTAAAATTTACTTTTTATGGTTAATTTGTTCTGCAGTGTTTTTAACAAAGTTAGTTCGCTTACTTACTTTACTTAATAATGGTCTACTAATGGGCCTGACGTAAACCACAATAATCTTGCAACAAAATTACGGTTTTGGTTTTGTGGCCTAGAGTACGTTATAAAACGAACGATCAGGTTTAATCATTCGATTATAATAGCTGCTCACTGTCTGCCTTCCATCTAGTTTATCAGTTCAAAATTAGGGTTACTAGTACAGATATTCCTTGCGCCAATATTCAAGCTCTCTACTAATAGTACTTCTTAAGAGCTAATAAGAACCGTATAAGGACTGCATTTTGATCACATCTGGTTCAAGTGGTAGATGCTTCCGGTTCAGAGTATCAAAACTGGTTTTATGACGTACTAATGAGAAAAGCAAAAAGTAATTTCGTCTCAGTAGAGGAACGAACCACGAACGTCGACAAGAACGTCTGGGTAAAACTTCAAACAGACTTTTTTTCATTTTTAGCGCAGAAACTCTGCAGTTTGTGTTACACGAGTGCGATCACTCAACTTGCCACTAGAGGACGCATCGGGTTCGATATAAGTGTTTATTAATTAGTTATTGATGTCACTCATCCACCATTATATGACTTCATTTCACAACCTTTCACGAACAGAAAGGTGTAGAAAATTGCACGTCTGCGCTAATTTATACGTACACGTGCCTGTTTACATGTTCTAATTTATTACGCTTTTGGATTTTACAAGAACTACCAAAGGTCTGTATTAATTTATCGTGTATTATTCAGTTCATATGGGCTTTTAAACGTTTAAAAATACGCAACTTGAGTACATTTTTCTACGATATTAGGAATATCCGCTTCCTTAACGCGTGTATCATCTAAGTAAGGTGCAACTTTGTATATATTTTTCTTGTAACGTTAATTGTTTGTTTTTGAATTTTCCGCAAAGCCACACGAGGGCTATCTGCGCCAGCCGTCCCTAATTTTGCTAACTCTTGGGCTAAACTTTTACCAACGAATAGTTGGATTGACCGTCACATTAAACGCTCCCAGATCTAAAAAGGAAGAGCATGTTTAGTGCGACAGAGATTCGAACGTGCCACGCGCAGATGATGAATCGAACGCCTTAACTCACCTGGCTATACGGGCCGGATCTAAATACCTTTACCTAAGCCTTCTTTTGTATTCGACCCGTTATATTACAACACACGTTATCGTTAGGTGTCTCTGTATCTTCTCCCCTTACCCTAATATTTTCCGTTATTTTTTTCAGCAACTTCTTCGTGTTAATAGAAGTAAAATATTCTTTGCTTTAACAAACAGGAAGTTTATTTTAGCAGGAAACTCGGATTGAAACTCAATAAAAAACAAATAAACTAGGTTCTATAGGTGGGTTAAGAAAATAAAAATAACAGTTTATATAAGTTCTGATTTCTTAGACTTTATCACTGGGCTTTCTTCTGAAAATGTGTTAATTATTATAAGCATGATGTTAGAAAAACACGTAGGTTCAAGAAGTCTTGAGAGAAATGAAATAAAATTCCTATAACCCGCGCGCTTTCGAAAGGCGGACATTTCTTCTTCAAGGGTAAACTAATTGTCGTAAGATACTGTTTACACCATCGGCAAAACCCAAATAGGGTTGAGTTTAGACTACTGTATCTGGCGGACAGCTAATGTTATGATGCAGTTTACAAGCTGTTTTTTTACTGTTTCATTTTTTTTAAGATTTTGACATAATTAATTTTGCGCGTGCACAATTTAATGACGTCATGTACATTAACACTGAATGTGAATTGGAAATACTAAATACACAAAATACAACGTAATTTTCGTGCAAACCTACACAAGAGACATCTATTTATAGCCGTCCCTAATTCTGAAAAGATAGATTCGATGGAAGGAAAGTGGTGAATAACACTTGTCGCCAATTCCTTGGGTTATACTTGTCTGACAGAGTAAAGGGATCTCACTGTTACTTCTATGACACACTCACGACTTCGAAGTTTAGCGCGTTATAGAATTCAAGTTCAAATTTTGTTAATTTAATAAAACTTGCCATACTTCAGTCTCAAAGACGAACTGGTACTTCACTCTTCCGGAAATGTGACATTATAACTCGATAATCGGGTTGGTCCATTCTGGATCTGTGCTGAAGAATGTTTACTACAACAAAGGTTTGTCGAGAACTACACCGGTGAAAGACTTCGAGTTCCTTTAAAGTTATTTATTCATAAAAAATGTAAGTTATTATATCTGTAATTTATTTATGAATCCTCATTCTTTGTAGCATTTTCGACTTGTAGTTTCATATTTGTTTGTATTGTGTTCTAACCCAAACTGTTTGTTATTTTGAAACCAGTACGTTAGCTCCATTGTGCCTTTTTGTCCAGGATAAAAATATTTTTTTATCTTTTTTACTTAAACCAGCCTTTATAATTGTTTCACAGCAATGCTGGTATCTCATATGTTTGGTTTGTTTCGAATTTCGCGCAAAGTTACCCGATGGCTATTTGCGTTAACCGTCCCTAACTTAGTAGTGGAAGACTAGAGGGAAGGTAGCTGGTGATGACTGGCTGCCTTCCCTCTAGTCTCACACTGTTACTTTTTTACCAACGAATAGTGGGATTGACTGTCACACAATGACACCCCTACGGTTGAAAGGGACGAGCATGTTTGATGGGACAGAGATTCGAACCCGTGGCCTTTACACTGCGTTCGAGGACCATAAATACTTGATCATGCCCGGCCAGGTATTTCATAATTAAGAAGACAAATAGTTCGACCGTTAAATTACTATGTAGTTCAGTATTATCTGAGATAGTTCAGTTCTAAAACTAATAATCATGTGACCCACTTGTTTTATAAATATATATAAAACAAAAAAACAATTCTTCAGATTACGAAGACAAGTACAAACGTCACATATGTACAAAACAAAATGGAGGAAGAGTACAATGTATGACAGTAGAAGAGGTATCCGTGAAAGTAGAACCCATAAAGCGAGAGGGATAAATCACTTAACAGATGTAATCTCTATCAGAAACCTCTAAAATATTAAGAGCAGATATGGGCGTTCAAGCTCACACTGTCCTATATTTAAAACCCCAATGCGCCACCTGGTGGTTTATTTCTTTTCAACACACAGGAATACTCTACTTCTGTTCTTTCCCCAAATTTTATCCAAAATATTTTAGTTCCAGTTATACATAATGTGATGTTTAATGGGATATCCACCCTCGATCCAGGGCGATTCAATACATCTGATTGAACTGTGGTCATAATCATCATTGTCTGATGTGATTCATCATTTGTTCTAGTATTGTGATGTTTAGACGGTGATCATTTTGTCTTCTGTGCATCCTCAAATATATCCTCCTATAGTTCCTATAGTTATCGTGTGTTTTGTACTATACATTTGACTACGTAGATCTTTCTGACTTTGGTCTGTGTCACTTGCCATTATTGATGTGAGTGTGTGTAGAAAATATTTCATCATTTGTCTTCATACATGTTATGACTATTAGATTCTTCGTTTGGATTTGTATTTGCCTTTTAATTAGTTGTTTAAATTTGACAATGTTCTATGTTTCCTTTGGAGTACAACTGCAGCAGGTGATTTTACTTATTAATTTCGTAGAAAGTCGCGTAGATTTTATTTACAACGTATTGCAGAAAATATAAGAGGAAAGAATGAGCTCTTTCTATGATTTTCTGGCAGATGTTGGCCTCTGGAAGTCCATCATGGTTGTGGAACGCTGTAGGTCCTTGACAGATGAGTTATATGGGATGGGCTGACATCTGGAGGTCCATAATGGTTGTGTAGTGATGGTAGACCCTTGACAGATGAGTTATATGGGATGGGCTGACATCTGGAGGTCCATAGTGGTTCTGTAGTGATGGTAGGTCCTTGACAGATGAGTTATATGGGATGGGCTGACATCTGGAGATCCATAATGGTTGTGTAGTGATGGTAGACCCTTGCCAGATGAGTTGTACGGGACGGGCTGACATCTGAAGGTCCATAATGGTTGTGTTGTGATGGTAGACCCTTGACAGATGAGTTATATGGGATGGGCTAACATCTGGAGGTCCATAATGGTTGTGTGTTTTCTCATAGCAAAGCCACATCTGGCTATCTGTTGAGCTCACCGAGGGGAATCGAACCCCTAATTTTAGCGTTGTAAATCCAGACATACCGCTGTATTAGCGGGGGGGGGCAATATATATATATATATATTTGTTTCACTTAAAAAGCAGTTATGTACACGGTTTCTCAAGGTTCCACTTCGTAGGCTCGGCATAGCCAGGTGGTTAAGGCTCTCGACTCGTAATCTCGGGGTCGCAGGTTCGAATCCCCGTCACACCAAACATGCTCGTCCTTTCAGCCGTGGGGGCGTTAAAATCTTACGGTCAGTCCCACTATCCGTTGATAAAAGAGTAGCCCAATAGTTGGCGGTGGGTGGTGATGACTAGCTGCCTTCCCTCTAGTCTTATACTGCTAAGTTAGGGACAGCTAGCGCAGAGAGCCCTCATATAGCTTTACGCGAAATTGAAAACAAACCAAACAAAACAATCTTCTTCGTACTGCAGTTAGAAAAATTATTATTGCTGATGAACAGGACCTAGTCCCAAATATTGGGCTTCTTTTATTCGATCAAATGGTGGGATTTGACTGTTACTCTTAAAGTGCTGAGTACGTTTTAAAGGCAGGCGAACACGAATCACAAACCCTTGGTTTTACAGGATGGGCATGCTGGTCAGCATGTGATGTCCGTTCCTCGAGTTTAATGTATTTTTGAGTCATAACGCAGTACCTGCATTTCCAGTTCAGCTAACTATACAGAGTTAAACCTGTCTAAGACGGAATCGCACGGGACTGAGTAAACTTTTTAGCTGAAGCAAGTTTTCCGACTTAGACAGTGAACATGCATTTCCTTAATTATATATAATATTTGAGCGGAACGTTATACTTACTTGACTCAAGGGAAGTAAGACGTTTGTGAATAAAGTTATTATACTGTTTATGTTATATTCATTAGAATAAGAACAAAAATAGACATTTAAAATATACGCAAGTACATAAAATCTTAATAAAATTTATTTGAAGAAAATGTCCAATTTCAACAGTTTAGTTTTCTAATGGACTTTCTCATGCGGTTAAAAGAAAATGGCAATTTTACGGCCTTTTCATGAAGTTCATTTTCCCCATTTATTTTTGCATACAATTTGATAGAGTTAATATAACTTAACACTGGCGATGAAGTAGGAATTTCTATTTCCTCACTATGTTTTACATTTTGTTCATCTTCTGAATCTCTCACACTGTTACCATCTTGAGATTCTATTACAGATTTAAATCAGTTTGATCGGTTTCTGTTAAAACATTCCTTTCAACGTTCACAAAACTTTCCACATTCACAGAATCATCTGCATCAATCTTCTCAGAGATTGGATTTCACTAAAATCGTCATAACAAACAACTTCTCCACAATCTCCACCATTATCAAGAATAAATCCACAGTTTTGAAAGCACTTTATTACACATTCATCTTTTACACATTTGATTGAATGACTTAAAAATGCAATTCCATCTAACACGTCAGTTTTCATGGTCATTTCAGATGCTCTCTTACAGTCGTCCATGTTTGTAATAATATATTGAAGCATAAGTTTTCTATATTTCAATTTTATACACTGTATAATTCCATTATCTAGTGATTGTAGAACTGATGTTGTACATGAAGGTAGAAAGACTAAACGAACATGTGAAAGTTGAACTTTTGTGTAACAAGGTGCATTATCTGGGAAAAGTATAATATTCCTATTTTTTTGTTCCATTATTTTGTTTAATTTGTTGAAAACTTCCTCGAACGTAACATTTGTCATCCACACTTTATTATTCACTTTCCATTCCACAAGAAGTTGATTCTTCCTTAAAATTTTAAAACAGCGATGATTTTCACTGTTATCTATTACCCATGATTTCTCTAGATTTCCATCAGCAAATGTGACCAAAAGTACAGTGAATCGTTCTTTCGAATAGCGACCTCTGGAATAATAACAGCAGAAAAAAGAACCGAATATATACCAATATTTACTGTAACAAAATGTCCGACAATTTATTAACATTTAAAGAAATGATTAATTAAATAAGAAATTAATATTTAATCAAAAACATTTTTTCCGCCTAACTCAGGTTCTAATTCTACTTCTGTGGATAGATGAGGAAGGTGAAAGATAGTTTTCTGTCCGCGTAACGCAGGTTTCATCATATAGAGGGCGTTTTATAAGAGAAATCTTAAAATAATGCTGCAAAATGTTGAGATTTCCGGCTTGTACAGGTTTGACTTTATATGCACATACTATTGTTCTTCTAGATGATTCCTCTCTCTGTTATATTCAACGTTTTTCGTGACCTTCTTGTCTGAGAGACAATTCTAACACATCATCTTTATTTTTGATGTATCCCATAATAGTTAAATTATTGAAATAACAATACCATTATTAATTAACAACTTCTGTTATCCCACAAACATTATAATACCCAATAATAATTAAATTATTGAAATAACAATACCATTATTAATTAACCACTTCTGTTATCCCACAAACACTATAACCCATAATAGTTAAATTATTGAAATAACAATACCATTACTTATAAGCAACTTATGTTAACTCCCGAATATTATGTCCCAAACTTCAGCATGTTATACCTGCCATTGAATAAAATCAATACATGCGCATGTGTATTCACTCACAACCTTCAATAGAAAGCTCCATCTAATAAACATAAATGTGTATAATTTTTGTGTTTAGTATGATGAATATTGTGTTTTTAATTTGCCAAACTAACCATGTTCTACTTGAAAAATTATTCATTTTGAAAACTAATTAGAAGAATGATAATATTTAAGTAACTTAAGTTTTAGTTGACATAAAACGTTTTCCTGTTTTGACTACTTTATTGAGTATATGAACCTTGAATGTTCTGGATTAATTTGTGTATTATTTTTATGTTGTATTAACTGTAGATTCGTTTTGGGGTATATAAAAGAGTGACAGAAACAAATCATACAAAGGCATCAATTAGTGGTTATTATTTATTTTTTAATCCAAGTAGGCTTAGCCAAATTAAATCTAGAATTGAAGTTTATGGACCCTGTGATGGATCGTTGCTTCTACGCTGAGTTGATTCAACACAAACTTGAAATATACGTTTCGTCTGTTTGTTTTTTTTTTTAAGATTATAAGTTTCTATTTCTAAATTAGAAACGAATCCCAAGGAGTTTATACCATTCTTGTGGTCAATGTAATTATAGAAGTCTGACTAAAACACAGAAGAAAAGCTGTTGGACATTACAGTTAGTAAACACTGAGACAAAAACGTTGAAAGTACATCAGTCAACTTCTCCACTGGGATAAAAACGTTAAAAGTACATCAGAAAACTTCTCCATTGGAATAAAAACATTAAAAGTACATCAGAAAACTTCTCCATTGGAATAAAAACATTGAAAATACATCAGTCAACTTCTCCATTGAGACAAAAACATTGAAAATACATCAGTCAACTTCTCCATTGGGACAAAAACGTTGAAAATACATCAGTCAACTTCTCCATTGGGCCAAAAACGTTGAAAGTACATCAGTCAACTTCTCCACTGAGTCAAAAACGTTGAAAGTGCATCAGTCAACTTCTCCATTGGGACAAAAATGTTGAAAGTACATCATCTAATTCCATCATTAAAACAGCAGCGTTGAAAATACATCATCCAACTGTGTCTCTGAAACAAAAACGTTACATCAGCCAACTGCACCATTTTTCTAGTAGATGTTCCCCGCTAGTACAGCGGTAAGTCTACGGACTTACAACGCTAAAATCAGGGGTTCGATTCGCCTCAGTGGGCTCAGCAGATAGCCCGATGTGGCTTTCTTAAAAGAAAAAAACACACACACACATTTTCTAATAGATATAAAAGAAAATTCCCTTTCGTAATTAAATTCAACAACCTACATTTTGGTAACATAAATCAACTAGACAATGGATTAAATGCAAATAAAGAGAAGACTGAACATTTATTACATCTGTCTAACACGTATATATTAATACTCCTGGATGAACTAAAAAGTATCCTGTGGGCTGGAACTCGCCCCGACTTCTACAGATATCCCGCCCTTGGATATTCTGGAAACCTTACGGAAACTACCAACATCTGGTGAGAAAGAACTTTGTTTCTGTAATTGTTTGTGTTACGTTTGATACAGAATTAAAGCTCATTTTTACTTGAATTTCGCGCAAAACTAGTAGACGTCAGTAATTTTGAAGCGATACACTAGAGAAAAAGCAACTAATCATCATCACCCACCGCCAACACTTGGGCTAGTGGTTTATTAACGAATAATGGGTTTGACCGTCAAGTTATAACGCTCCAACGGCTGAAAGGGCAAGCACGTTCGATGACGGGACTCGACTCAGCGATATTGAGTGCCTTAACCACCGGGTCATGGCAGATCCATCCTTATTGTAATTATAGTTTATTAAAGAACACCAGAAGAAATTTACAATAGCCACCTTGAAAAATTAACTCACGAACAATGAAATGAAAACAAAGAACACATTGAAATTATTCTGCACCACAGAAAACACATTGAAATTATTCTGCACCACAGAAAACAAACACATTGAAATTATTCTGCACCACAGAAAACAAAGAACACATTGAAATTATTCTGCACCACAGAAAACAAACAACACATTGAAATTATTCTGCACCACAGAAAACAAACAACACATTGAAATTATTCTGCACCACAGAAAACAAACACATTGAAATTATTCTGCACAACAGAAAATAAAGAACACATTGAAATTATTCTGCACCACAGAAAACAAGGAACACATTGAAATTATTCTGCACCACAGAAAACAAAGAACACATTGAAATTATTCTGCACCACAGAAAACAAAGAACACATTGAAATTATTCTGCACCACAGAAAACAAAGAACACAATGAAATTATTCTGCATCACAGAAAACAAAGAACACATTGAAATTATTCTGCACCACAGAAAACAAAGAACACATTGAAATTATTCTGCACCACGGAAAACAAAGAACACATTGAAATTATTCTTTCTGCAAAAATAATAAAAAAGCGAAACTAGCATAATCATTGAAGAGAAACATATTGTTTGGAACAGAAGGAAACACTGAAGAGAAACATATTGTTTGGAACGGAAGGATTCACTGAAGAGAAACATATTGTTTGGAACGGAAGGAACCACTGCTGTTTCAGCGCCATTGTTCATCCTTTCTACTTTAAGCTACTTTGTTCATAATACCCTTGTATATGTTTAACTCAAGTCAGCACAAATGGCCTGTAATGCACTTTCTTCACTGTGTGGAATGACACCCATGATTTTAGTATTGTAAGTCCGTAAACTTATGGGGACATAGCATTACATACGGGATAACATTCAAGGTTTGCTTTTACCTCTAGGATATATAGTTATTTAATAATAACTGTAAATAATAATAGTTATTTAAAGAAACAGTTACGGTACCAAGAAAGATTCATTTGTAGCCTTTAATGTTGGATGGTCAGCATGTGTGCTAGATATTCTTGTGTTCTCTCGAAACTCAGAGAAAAGCTGCAACACTGTTTTGTAAACATAACATTAATATTAGTAGTATTTCCATAATGGCTCTGATCTGTCATTAGAAAAATATAAGAGACAGTGGAACGACTATCTATCAGTTCAATCTCTTTCGCCTATCATCACTAAGACAAAGAAAATATTAAATCAAAAACTCTACAGGCCCCTTCAACCCACGATTCATAAAAACTAAACTGTATTGATATTATGGAACTGTTTTATAAAATTTCATGTCCACAAACAAGAAATAAACCCACACTTTCCATCTAATTATCCCACGTCCAAAGGAACTATTAATAACGTAATCCTCCAAAATTTACATTCAGCTGAGAATTTTTTTACATGTAAACTCGGGTTAGATACTATGTTTTATATATGTGATATATTAAAAGGCTTAAGATTTAACTATTCCGGGTAACCAAAAAACGTTGACTTAATTGTGGAAACGTTTATTACAATGTCAACACTTTCTTTAATTTTCTCGACTAATAACATCAGCGAGACAATAAGGCTTAGGTGTTTATCTCTTCCAATATTGTTCAAAAAGAAGAGTTTTTATGTTTTCTTTACATGTTTTTTTTTATTATCACTTATCTTTCCGTTGTTGCGTGAATACAATACATTGGTCATACTGTGATAAGACTGTACAGTAGTGTAAGGAAGAAACCAGTCAGTTACCCAATTTTTATTTTTCTCTGTGTGGAGAAACTTAACATGTGTTATATATGTGTTTATTTTTTCTTTGCCAGGGTATTTAGCAACAAGATCGCGTATGATGTTGATTGCCGTCCTTATACTATCGTGGAGTTTATTCAAGTCATCCATTTTCTGGCTGATAGGCTGCTAGATGGAGTCTTCGGGTGGTCCGCTGACTCGTAGCGTCTCCTACCCTGTATGATTACAGTTGACCAAATTATAACGTGGCAAAACAAAGCACAATTTATAACAGGGGTTGCCACTACTTCGAGAAACGTGCCCATCAGCTCGTTGCTTAGCAGAACTATTTCCTATGTCGAATGACGAACGTTATTATCGAAGCTGGGATTTTCTAGTGTCGCGTGCTCCAGTGATTTTTGGCTCTCAACTATTGAAACGTGCGCACTTGTAATAAGAAAAGGGAGTTCAATGGAATGCAGGGGGTTGGGGGCTCCT
This sequence comes from Tachypleus tridentatus, assembly GCF_004210375.1. Taxonomy (NCBI): domain Eukaryota; kingdom Metazoa; phylum Arthropoda; class Merostomata; order Xiphosura; family Limulidae; genus Tachypleus; species Tachypleus tridentatus. Next base: position 102,397,897 of record NC_134831.1, read on the forward strand.
TACAGTAAGATTTGCGCGTGACTGTATAATACTCCACTCGAATATTATGTACAGTGACGATATAAAAGAGTGTAAGCAAAGTTATGTTTGTTTGTTTGTTTTGAATTTCGCGCAAAGCTACTCAAGGGCTATCTGTGCTAGCCGTCCCTGATTTAGCAGTGTAACACTAGAGGGAAGGCAGCTAGTCATCACTACCCACCGCCAACTCTTGGGCTACTCTTTTACCAACGAATAGTGAGATTGACCGTAATATTATAACGCCCCCACGGCTGAAAGGGCGAGCATGTTTGGCGCGACGGAGATGCGAACCCGCGACCCTTATATTATGAGTCGCACGCCTTAACACGCTTGGCCATGCCGGGTCAAGCAAAGTTATCTAGGTCTAATCAGCAGAACTAATAAAATTCATGGTATTCTTTGAAAAGGTGTTTGACTTACATGTTCATATACCAGCAACCACGGTCGTTTTCTCTTTTCGACAGGCTAAAAAGAAAGAGATATATTTCCAATAACAAAGGTTGTTTTTTTTTACACATCGGTTAGCGCTGAACCTTTTACGGTTTCATTTCTAATATATCATCCAACAGTTTAGAACTAATTTCCCTACGATCAGGATTGGATTCCGGTTTACTCTGGAAACAGTACATTTGGTAATGTACTTAATCATCTTACAGTTTCATTTCTAATACGCCCCTCCGCTAGTACAGCGGTAAGTCTACGGATTTCCAACGCTAAAATCAGGGGTTCGATTTCCTTCGGTGGGCTCAAAAGATAGTCCGATGTGGCTTTGCTATAAGAAAAAACACATACACACATATTTCTAATATATCATCCGTAAGTTTAGTATTATTTTCATTACGATCAGAACTGAATTCCGGTTTCTAGTGGCGAACTTTCGTCCAGGTTTCTTAACACGTCATAACGATTATCTGGTTTACAGAGGTCGCTGCAGATAACCTTGTGGTCACCTTGGACTTGAAAGTTAGACTAATGTGGACTTCCCTGCTGTGCTCCGACTTCAGTCTGACGAAGTAATTTGGCTCCAACTGAGTTCAACACCGCCGGTCGTCTGTCTGGGGACCTCGGTATAGAAGGGCAACCACTGTCGACGGACCCGCTGGGTATGCATCAAATCGTGATCGGTGGGTTGGTCCGTTGGCGGGGCTCACTGACAGGGTTGCCTGCCATGTGATCAGGCAACTAGCAGCTTAAACAAACACAGAAACACGACTGGTGATCATGGTAATTTATTAGACGTATTTGAGTATCTAATACAGTGAAGATTATTAAGGTTCTAGTCTGACGAGGAGAATTGCCTTAGAACCCAGTGAAATTAGAGACTCTAATCACAAGAATCTCTTCCCTCTATATTTTTTCTTACCTATGTTCTCTGTTAACGCTGTTTTCCCCTTCTTGTTATAGAACAAAGGGATGTCTTGAAAAATAAAGTGTTTTGATGAGAATTACGAAGTATTTTAAAGTGAAATATGGGAAGCGGTTTGGTGTGAATTTCACACATAGCTATACAAGTATGAGAAGCGGTTTGGTGTGAATTTCACACATAGCTACACAAGTATGGGAAGCGGTTTGGTGTGAATTTCACACATAGCTACACAAGTATGGGAAGCGGTTTGGTGTGAATTTCACACATAGCTACACAAGTATGGGAAGCGATTTGGTGTGAATTTCGCACATAGCTACACAAGTATGGGAAGCGATTTGGTGTGAATTTCGCGCAAAGCTACACGAGGGATATCTGTGTTAGCCGTTTCTAAATCAGCAATGTAAGACCAGAGGGAAGGCAGCTAGTCATCACCACCCACCGCCAACTCTTTTACCAACGAATAGTGGGATTGAGCGTTACATTATAATGCCCCCATGGCTGAAAGGGCGAGCATGTTTTGGTACGACAGGAATTCGAACCCGTGACCCTCGGATTACGAATCGCACGCCTTAACACGCTGGGCCATCCCATAACTTTGAATTAAGCGAGTGTTTTTAATTACGGAACTGTGGTCACGAACTTTGACTGTGAAATGGGTGTTTAATTTTCGGAACTGTGGCCACAAATTGAGTAGTTAATTTCAGGGACTGTGTTTATGAACTAGGCGTTTAAACTACATTAATTGAACTATCTAGTAGACAATGGCTGAAGAAATATAGATAGAAAGCTAATACATTTCACTCTGTCCAGACAGTTTATATCATTATAAGTTAATTTCAGGTCTCTGATCTGGTATCGTAAGCTTTCCGTTAAATCTTCAGTCACATTTTTAGCAAAGTTTTTCCACTCTTTGCTGACCATTTTAATCATTTTACCTCAGCAGATAGCCCGAAAAAAAACATAAAAAAAAACCTCTTTATCAAATCTTTGTTACAACCACATCCGATAGGTTGTTTTATAATTAAACATTATTCATCAAAAAATTTGGGAAAATTAATGAAACATTAAAATAATTAAATACACCAAATCGGCCATAGTTTCCGAGGTTCGCGAGTACGTAAACATCAGTGTTTGAACGCCTGTAGAGGTCGCCACTGCAAGTATCACAGTTGGTAAAATCAGGAAATAAATCTGGATTTGTCGGAGTCTTTGAACTCAGGATTAGTTGTCACCGTGATGGTAGTGAGCCGGTGACAAGGGATATTACCAGGGCCCCGCATTGTCCGATTGTCACCAGAAAATGAGCGGCTTGTCTCATAACAAACAGAGTGGTTGCAGTTCCAACCAAATATCCTGATCTCCACACATGATAAAGCGCAGAAGTTCATCTGAAATGCATCGTGCCGGCAGGCAGAAGAGCCATAGTATCACTTCTATCTCTACTGGGGCTTTGAGCACACCAAGACACCGCCATGGTCACTGTCCTCGTGCTGTCTCATCGTATATAGTGACGTCATGCAGAAACGTGCTGCAGTTGGCACCAATCTCACGCATGCGCTGAGGTCTGTCATGAACGTTGGTTACTCAAAGAAATTCATTCTAGTTTTCAAGTTTTATGTGATGGTAAAAACTACAGTTAAATGAGTACTTTGGATGTCTTGGCGTTACGGCTTCAGATTTCTTTCGATCCAATGATGCATTAAAAGTCTAACTACCATACGTCACTAGATAGGACATATATTTTCTGTAAACCGTAATATACAGAAAAATAAAAACGATCTCTAAACATTTTTTTTTGAACAATTCACATAATGTTATCTCAGATGGAATTAGGGAAAACAGCTGATTTTTACCCGGCATGGCCAGGTAGTTAACGCACTCGACTCGTAATCTGAGGGTCGCGGGTTCGAATCCCCGTCACACTAAACATGTTCGCCATTTCTACCGTGGGATGTTATAATGTGATGGTCAATCCCACTATTCGTTGGTAAAAGAGTAGCCCAAGAATCGGCGGTGGGTGGTGATGACTAGCTGCCTTCCCTCTAGTCTTACACTGCTAAATTAGGGACAGCTAGGGACAGATAGCCCTCGTATAGCTTTGCGCGAAATCCAAACTACACCAATCAGCTGATTTATATGCATTAGTGAAAACAAATGTTTTAGATTCATTGTGGAAACAACTGATATAGATTCATTGTAGTAACAACTGATTTAGATTAGTTGGGGGAACAACTTATTGATATTAACTGTGGGAAACAAATGACTCATATTCATTGGAGAAGATAAGTGACTTGGATTCGTTAAGAAACAACTGACTTAAACTTATTTAGGGAAACCATTGATTTATATTAATCGGAGAAAACTACTGATTTAGATTCACTCGAGGAAAGAACTGATTTAGATTCTATGGAACTGAGAACTTGTTATAACTGTTACTTCACAAAAAAACCAATCTCGTCCTACAAAACATGACAGCCACTAGCACAGATAGCCCTCGTGTTACTTTGCGCGAAATTCCAAAACAAACAAACTGTTAAGAAATGAGAAAAGCGGTATGTCTGGAATACCCGGATGTGTTCGTAGATCAACTTGCGGTATGTCTAGAATACCCGAATGTGTTCGTAGATCAACTTGCGGTATGTCTAGAATACCCGGATGTGTTCATAGATCAACATCCCATATGACACAAATTATGAAAACGAAAAACCAGCAACATTCAAACAACAAATGATGGTAAAGCCACGTTAAATGTTTATTTTGGGTTACACACAGACATGTGTATTTGTGTGTTATATATGAATATTTACTACTGTGTCCCACACATTCCATGGCCTTAATGAAAATAATAATTTATTTATTAAAACAATTTCTCATAAGGTATTCTAGCCCGTAAAAGATATACGTATTTTTATACTGTGTGCGCATGCGTGTGTGTGAAAAAAAAGTACTTGCGCAATGTTGCGTAGGAATCGACATCCATAATCACGGTAGTCAAGGGTCTTCCCCGTAGGTCAGCGAATAATTTCAAATCCGAGGTTCGATTCGCATCATACAACCTACTGTGTAACTTCGCACTAAAAACATCACCAACAACAGCAAACAACTACTGTAACTTGAAATCAGAGCTTACAAAAGGACATTGTACGGTACTTTATTGTGTGTATATACATGTTTACACACATAACTCTCTAATGCACTAACTTGTCTTTACATAATACGTGTAACAGCAAATCTCCCTTTTGTTCTTCTATCACGTGTCAGCTTTATTAGACACTTTCAATCTACACAGCTAGTACTAACACGTTGAAATATGTGCATGTAGTTCCTGTTTTTACCTATTTCTTTCATAGGCAAAAACAGAAAAAAAAAACGTCGCGAGTGAAAAAAACAACAAAAAAGATTCATTTCATTTTAGCCTTCTGGCGGTAAGGGTCACCTTCACTTTCTGTTTATTTCATTCTAATAACTTATTAGCCTCAGTACGATTAGTTGTTACGAATATATCCTGTTGTAACTGTGTCTTAAATACCTGCTACTCTGTTCGTCTTCGATTGGTTTGGTTTGTTTGGAAATTCTCACAAAGCTACATGAGGGCTATCTGCACTAGCCGTCCCTAATTTTGCAGTAAGACTAGAGGGAAGGCAGCTAGTCATCACCAGCCACCGCCAACTGTTGGGCTACTCTTTTACCAACGAATAGTGGAATTGATCGTGATTACAACGCCCCCACGGCTGAAAGGGCGAGCATGTTTGGTGTGACGGATATTCGAACTCACGATCCTCGGATTACGAGTCGGGTGCCTTAACCACCTGGCCATGTCGGACCTCTACCCGATATCTGTAAGTAAAAAAAAACATTTAGTGAAAATATTCTAAAGTAAGCTCACGAAAGACAAGTTGAGAAGAAAATATAATAAATGCATGTGTATATTTAACGTTGGTCCCTGAACAAAACCAACAACGACCAAACACGTTGGCACGTTTTAAGTCGAAGAATCCGACAAAAATGGTTTGACTATAACGCATATAATATACCACAATTTGTGATAATATAGGCGAGCATAGAATACCGCGTAACTACGGTTACAAACAACGTGGAATGAAATATGTCTTAATACTCGAGCAATTACGAACGGTCTACAGCGTGTGTTACAAAGGCGCCAAAGTTCCGTAAAACAGTAATTCCAATTAAACATTTCATTAATTGCTTGAACGCGTACTTATCAAACTCACACATACCATACAACACGCAGAAATTAATTTAAAGTGACATTCCATAGCCTGTAAAGTTTCATTAGTCTCGAATACATGCTGTAATTAGAAATATTTAGGAATTTCAAATTCGTTATTTGTACGATTGAACCACATAAACTCAGAAAACCCAAACTGTAATAGTTACCACGATCGAAATGGTACTAATTATTCTTTCTTTTTTTCTATTTTCGTATTAGCAACCGTTGGTGGCCAACAACAGCCACACCCCTTCCACACTCTGAGCGAATCAGACGGGTATGGCGTGATAAATAGCCTCTAGAATCTGAAACTGGAACTGAGTTTCTTTCTGTCAATCAAATTTCACACCAGCTGAGACTACAAGTAATTAAAACATAGGTAGAATGTTGAAACAATCGACGTTCTGTACAAACCATTTTATTAACGTGTAATTACAAACTTTCATTATTTCTGAAGTGATTTATGTAACTTTTTCGAGACTAATATTTATTTTTACTTTAAATATATGTATGTGTATATGCACACACACACAAATATAAAGTAAACCTCGACATTTAGCTAGAGACTGATACAGTGAAGCAACTACTGTGAAGATTATATCGAGACATAGCCTCAACATTTAGCTGGATACTGATACAGTGTACCAAATTGTGAAGGTTATATGGAGACATGGCCTCAACATTTAGCTAGAGACTGATACAGTGTACCAACTTGTGAAGATTACATGGCGGTACAACCTCAACATTTAGGGACTAATACGGTTAAAGCTACAAGAGAACCAAATAAAGACAGATGTAAGAAGCCACTTTATCCATTACACACGGGCCCAGCACAGCCAATGGTTAGGATGATCGACTTGTTATCTTAGGGGAATTATAAAGTGCTGGTCAATCCCAATATTTGTTGATAAAATAACACCCTAAAAGTCGGCGGTCGGTGGTGATGACTAGCTGCATTCCCTCTAGTCTTACTGTGCTTTCAAGACAGCCGTTGTGTAGCAATGCGCGAAATTCAAACAAAAACAAACCATTACACATGGGATAATTTCGTCAAGACCTGAAATACATACGTATTTCAATATATTATTTAAAATATATGTTTTTTTTTAACATTTACCTATTCTTTTTCATCGAATCTCGTTCTTAGACGCGGTCAGTAAGTGATGTTGCCTTAGTTACCCGATACATACTGAGGCTAAGTCATTTATTCTCATGTTACTGAAGTAACTATTGTATGAAATAACGGAACGGCAGTGCTACAGATGTTACCGTACATCAACGTGAGTTAGTATGTTAAATAAACAGTAATTTAAATTTGACCCAAAGTATTAAAGTAGGCTAATCGCACAGGAGTCAGTGTGGACACTAGTTTGGAAGAAGAAAACAACTCTGGTGGTCTATTAAATAAAACAAACAAACCAGAAAGGTAATCAGTGATGTCCAGAAAGATAGTTCGTTTCTAACTCAGCGACCACTGAATGTTGATAATGAAACATAAAAGAAACTAATTTTCAAAATAATTAGAAAAACTATCTACGTAAGCTAGGCCTATGTTGTGTCAGGCTTAGCGGTTAACTATAGCTTAGCACTAGCTGCAATTTGTAAACACTCATAAGCCTAAATCAACTAATAACTTCATCAATGTATCAGAACAATAAGTATCTTTAGTCATTGAACCTTTTCACCCATTGCACTTAGTACTTACCTCTCATGAAGGCAGGATTCTCATATTAGCACCGCAATGGTCTGTAGGTCAGTGGTAAATATATTGGTTTGTACCCACACACAAAGGATTGGACTATCCGCTGTGATCAGACGAGAGATAGCCGCTGCGTAGCTTTGTATGAAAAACAAAAACAAATTTATACAAAATAAGGAAAAACAGTAAATATTTCGTTTACTAATTCTCGAGATACTTTAACATCGATATTTCCCTTTGATGCACTCATTGAGAATAATATAACTAGACAAATAAGTCACGTTAAAGAAGTTTCATTTACATTTACTCACCCTTACTTTCAACGCTAGAAATATCGATTGCATTTTGCAAAGTACTAACCTTTTTCTTCAACACCATATAAAGAAATAAAAAAGGGCTAAAACATGGAGTTGTCATACCCAAGCTTAAGCACTTTAGAACTGTTCACTAAAATAATAATACCTGTTTCGTTGTTGTAACCTCTTCCATATTTTTAGAGAATTCTTGGAACATACGAGCTTAAAAATTATTTTCGCAGTTAATCTACTCCAATTTATGCATTTTTGTCTTTGTATTTGAGAAGAGAAACTAGTTTTATTGATTGAATAATTAATCATAAAACTTTTAGTTTAAAATAATATTATGAATCATTTTCGTAATTTATGTAAACACTTACGTCTCAGCATGACTGAAAACTTAAAATATACAACAATATAAAGTTACGGAAACCTTACAATAGCAAGTAGTCGATGCAAGAAACCTAGTAGTTACAATAACCAGATAGCGATCCTGAAAGTTCATGGTTGGCGTCTCGTTGCTGAAAAACAACAACGTATTTTTAGCTATAAGAGAGACGGTCAAATTTCGCAGCTTGGTCAAACAAGAGCAGCCCAAGAGTTGGCGTTATTACTAGTTACATTCTATCTTGTCTATCACTATGTATCTTTAGGCGAAAATTTTATGTAAAAGTAAGTAAATACCAAACTTTTTAACAACAGCTGTGTCATATAATAAATTATAATTTTTATTTTATGAGATTTATGTAACATTTACATGTATGTATACAAATAAAACTTGATACCCCCATTCCAGTGATAAAGCGGTATGTCTGCAGACTTATACTGTTAGAAACTGGGTTTCGATACCCGTGGTTGGAAGAGCATAGATAGCCCTTTCTATAGCTTTGTGGTTAATAACATCAACAAATTGAAAACGAGAAATGTTAATTAGTGAGTTATGAACATTTCGTTATCCTTAGCGTGTAATTAATTTTCATGGAATTTCGTAATAGTGAACAAAGTTTTCTATCAATAAGTAATTACAATTTCATAATTATTCAACAGTGGTGGTGATTAATTTTACCTTTTAATTCTTTCCTCTACTGGAATAATAAAAAATATATTTTAACGATTGTCCAATTAAAACTATAAACACTCGTTCGGTATAAGAGAAAGTAGCAAAGCTACAATACCTTTGTCAATAATTTGTGATTCGAATAGATTTTATGTCACAGACATGTTTAGATGGTTGCATCAGGTCAAAGGTATCCCAAAGATTTCACCTATCACTTACACGTAGTACAATTTAGAATAGGAGAAAGGCAGATAAATGTTGTATCTGTGATAGGGGAACATACTGCACAGGACAAAGACAAAGATACCCCAAATATTTCACCCATCAAAACAAGACATATGTTATTGTAATAGGATAGAGGCAACCAAATAATACACCGATGATTTATATAAATATTATTACATTGTTCTATGGTATAGATGACTACTTCACAAATATAAACACGATTATGACACTTTTGTTGGTCTTTTGAAATTCGCGCGAAGGTAAACTAGGCCTATCTGTGCTAGCTATTCCTGATTTAGCAGTGTAAGATTAGAGGGTAGGCAGCTAGTTGTCAACACCTACCACCAAATCTTGGGCTGCTCTTTTATCACCGAATAGTGAGACTGACCTCATGTTATAAAGCCCCCATGGCTGAAAGAGCGACCATGCTTTGGTGTGATGGTGATTCGAACTTTCGACCCTCATATTACGAGTTAAGGGCGCTTTCCACCGCACCATGCAGAGCCGATTACGTTACATCCACTTTAGAAGTGGATATCACATTGTCTCTTTTGGACTATTAACAACACTTGTTGCGAAGGGCATGCGCTTTAGTCAACCATGCTATGACGGCATATAAAAGTTTGAGCAAAGACGGTATGACGAAAATGAGCAACCAATTAAATTTGTACTTTCGCAATCAAAATATTAACGGTACATAAGATAAACAGCATTGATTATTTATCACATAAGGGGACGTGGATGGACGTTTAGGAATTTATCTGTGTCCCTAAGTGTTATAAATAAACAATGTTCATCTTGACTATCATTGTCCTTTTTACTGAGAAAGTTTGTTTTCCTCTGAATACATCAACTGCTAACTTTATAATTGTGTGAAACAGTAACAACAGAAGAAAAACTTAATGTTGGAATTAACGCATACTACACTCTGGTGTAATGAGAAAGAAGTGGCTATCTCGTGTATGGCTAAGGGAGCCGAACGCGTTCTATTTGAAATATAATATACGTATATATATCGTAACTTTCAAAATCGAGGCCTTTAACTTTATCAAGAACTCACGACAACATTGACGCCAAATAAAACGAGTCTGACTCATTTAGCTGAGGGTTAGACGAGGCAGCCAGAAACAATGAGATGACCACCTGCTTCGCGTGGTAAAGTCACGTGTATTCAGAAACATACAGATGTGTTATGTAATTCCATCCACGTATTTCTTAGCTTGACTCAATACGGCTGTGTAGGTGTATACATGTAATCCCGGAAATTGTTATGAATGGTTCTAAATAACCACAGCCGCCTCTCTGGTTATATTTCAAATAGCGGGAAATTTAAATTTTATTTTAGAAGTTAATTTGAATATTAATATTAAAAAAAAAAAAAAAGTAAATGGAAAAAAAAACAAAAAACTTCTTGTTCGTCCATGCATGGACTGAGCCCTGAAATGGACCTGAGTATGATGTTATATAAAAAAAAAAAAAAAAAAACAACCCTAAAGACAGACGCTATAATCGTTCGGGAGGGAGGAAGAGGTCAAATGTACCTGACCCTCCTGGGTATTTAACAACATCAATACCCAAATACCCACACAGTCAAACTTGGAACTTGAATATTAATAATGAAATATCCCTTCAATAATTACTAGAAGCAATAAAAAACACAAAAAACAAAGCACCAGGTGAAGACGAAATACAAGCTATCCTCCTAAAAAAGGGCACTCCGAAATTGTTTGACCACCTAAATTCACTTTTTAACTTATCACTATCCTCAGGATACATCCCAGTTTCTTGGAAGCTTGCAAATATATTAATATTCCATAAGGAAGGAAAGCCAGCGAATAAACCTAACAGCTACCGACCAATCAGCCATAATAGATAGCTTCAACAAAAAAGAATGTACTGTCGCTTGCTTCCTTGATATCGAGAAAGCATTCGACGCTGTTTGGCACGATGGTCTAAGGTTCCGAATGAATGAAATGGAACTACCGCGAGGAATTATTCGCTGGTTATCTAACTTTTTGGAAAACAGAAAATGTACAGTAAATGTTGAAGGAACTTTTTCTGAATACTTTACTCCAGAAGCTGGTGTCCCTCAGGGAGGGGTAGTTAGCCCTATACTCTTCATCATGTATGTAAACAATATGCCACTGAAGGATCCAAATCATGGATTCTCTTCACAGTTCGCAGATGATGTGGCAGTCTGGAAAAGTGCCGCAACACCCACGATAGCAGCTACGAACATACAACCACAACTAAATAGAATAAGTGAATACTGTCAAAAATATAGAATAAAAATAAACACAGCAAAAACACAACTTGTAGTCTTTACGAAATTGACAAAACGCAAAAAACAACAGCCAGAACTATATATGAATGGCACTCTACTCCAGATTGCCCCATTGACAAAATTTTTAGGTCTAATCTATGATTCAATATTAACTTGGATCAATCATGTTAACGAAATAAAAAATAAAGTCTGGCGAAGAACTAACTATGCGAGGAGTCTAACTGGTAAAAACAGTAGAACATCTACAGACAACATTCTAAAAATCTATAAAACATATATTAGACCTGTAATAGACTATGCAGCTCCAGCACGGATAACTGTAAGCAATAAAATAATTAAAACTAAACTATAAACAATCCAAAACACACTCCTCACAACTGCATACAGAGTTCCAAGAACTATATCATCTCAATTCATTCACAAATACTCGAACATACCAACCATACCAGATAGACTCCTACATAGTACAATAATGTACTTTAATAAGAATTGGATAAAAAACGATTTACTATGCGAACTAGACAGGCATCTCATACATGATGAAGCTAGTCCTAAATATCTCTCTCCAGTCAACTTATATTTTAAATATAAAAATAAATAAAATAAAAACTTTAAAATATGTATATATATAAACTTTAAATATATATATTTATAGTTTATTTATTTATGTATTAAAAAAAATGCCACCAGCAAACTTGACATACTGTTAATAGAATAATAAAAAAAAAAAACTGCATACCAGCCAAAATACATGGACATTGCCCTGAAAAGGACCAAATACAATAAATATCAATCAGCCAAGAATATAAGTACAGGGAGGAGGAAGAGGTCAAAGAGAACCTGACCCTTCAGGGTATGAACTTACCCAAACACCGACGACATTCATTCATTCACGTTTTTTATATTTACTGATAACATTGATACATACGATTTTCTTTCTTAACACAAATATATTTTAATATACAAACAACAGTACAGTTTATAATGACGATTATTACAAATAGTTATTTAAAATATTCATTTATATACAAATTTACAAACAATGCTGAATATTACATCTGGTCTGGAACTGCATCTTTCATCGAAGTTCACGAAGAGCGGATTAATACTTTGTTGATACACCTGTACGTTTCTGTCCACGTAGGAATTCTAACGTCCAAAGTTAATTCACTGAAGTTAAACGGTTTGTAATGTTCGAAATTTATAAACGTTCCAGGTCCAATTCTGTAGTTTTCCGATTAGTAAGCGTTAATCACAATTATAGCTTCCTCAGGCTTATTATAAAATACTGACTATAGCGACCAAACAATATAAAACAGTCTCTTGGCGTCTTGTGACGAGATTTTTCGAAGGCTCCAGTAAGTTCGAAGATACGCTAGTGTTTTCGTAATAAATATATTGTTGATTCTTGCTCTTGAGAACCTTCTACAAATTTAGAGAACAAATGAGATTTGCGCAATACACATCCAACAATATACCTTACATGTATCAAACTGAAACAAACTTAGATACTAAAATAAATGAAAACAACAAATCTGTTACATATGAGAACATAACTTCAACGAAAATTGAACCTAATTATGATCTGTCTACCAAATAGAGAAATTAAGAGATTAATTATTGGTGTATGGGAAAGCATTAGCTTCAGACCGTGCTCAAGATACGCGTAAAAAAAACTGATTGCTGTTGTTTTCTGTTGCTGTTGTTCAAACATTTTTATATGTATATGTGTAACGTGTAGGTAATAGAGTGAAATAGACCGAAACAGAAGCAACAATGGTTTCATCAAGAATGGTCCCAGCATGCACTTTGTTAAATAGAAGCGATACCATTAACAGGTGACTCGTTACTGTTAAATATTTCAAAATAAATGAAATACAACTTTAAGGTACTTGCCGACGTTAGCATGGTAATGCTATGTGGTGGTGTCATTGGCTTCTGGCGCTCATGTCTGTTTGAGCTGTTGTAATTTGGCTTGTTTTGAATTTCGCGCAAAGCTACACGAGGGTTATCTGTGCTAGCCGTCCCTAATTTTGCAATGTAAGACTAGAGGGAAGGCAGCTAGTCATCGCCACCTACCGCCAACTCTTGGACTACTCTTTTACCAACGAATAGTGGGATTGACCGTAACATTATAAAGCCCCTCACAGCCAACCCATTATTCGTTGGTAATCAAACCATTAGTCAACGTAGAAGGTATGATAACTCTCGATGAAACTGTAATATCGAAATATTGGGCTAATAAAGTCACATTATGGATATATAGGTCGTTATTTACGTTTATACAAACGCGTGTTTGTCTGTATTTTGTCTTATATAAAAATCACATTGGGCTATGTGCTGACTCTACCGCGGGGAATCGAACCCCTGATTTTAGCGTTGTAAATCCGTAGACTTTGCACTGACCCATCGGAGGACACGTTTAGATGTTTTTGTGCACTTTCTACACTGAAATACGTGTTATATTTAACTTGAATTATTTGAAGTTCACAAAGACTTTTCAGGCCTGGCATGACCAGGTGATTCAGGCACTCAACTCGTAATCTAAGGGTCGCGGGTTCGAATCCCCATGGCGCCAAACATGCTCGTCCTTTCTACCGTGGGGCATTATAATGTGCGGTTAATCCCACAATTCGTTGGTAAAAAAGTAGCCCAAGAGTTGGCGGTGGGTGGTGATGACTAGCTGCCTTCCCTCTGGTCTTACACTGCTAAATTATAGACGGCTAGCACAGATAGCCCTCGAGTAGCTTTGCATGAAATTAAAAAAACAAAACAAAAAAAACCTCCCACATTCACGAATTGTTTCAATATAAGTTACTTTTTATTTTCACATTACCATTTTTCACAAACAAAGATACCTGGTATGACCAGGTAATTAGGTTGCTTAATTCGTATTCTGGGGGTCGAGGATTCGAATCCCCTTTAAATCAAACATGCTCGCCCTTTCAGCAGTGGGTACGTTATAATGTAAAAGTCAATCCCACTCACTATTCGTCCGTAAAAGAGTAGCCTGTAATTTGGCAGTGGTTGGAGATGACTAGCTACCTTCACTTTTGGCTTGCACTGCTAAATCAAGTAGAAGTAGCGCACATAGCGCTCGTGTAGTTTTGCGCGAAATTCGAAAACCAAACAAATTAAAAAGAAGATGAAGAATAGTTATATCTCAGAAGTAAAACAACAACGTCGTGACCTGACTACGTCTTATTGTGTTTGTGATGTAGCTGGCGCATACTTTCTAAGTTATTCAGTGACATTGTAATGATTAATACCTTTGTTGATAAAGGAGGCAGAAAACAAACCAGAACACTTTCTTCTGTCCTACTGAAATTCGAAATGACGTCACTTAGCAAATTCTCACTTTCCCAGCTTGGCCAATTGCTGAAGGTCTTATATCAACGAGGACTGTTGACAGTAATGACCTTTTTTGTCTCTCGCACTTTTCTGAGTAATGCCATCGTGTAAGCCTGTTTCTGATTTCCGGTTTGGCGGGCCAAAAGCTGCTAGCATCTACAGGGGCGGTACCTGTTAACTGGCTGAGTGGCCCTCTACCCGCGGCGGGTCTCGTATGGATGGCCAAATGAATGACAAACGGAGTCGTTCGTGCTATCCTCAGACTCTTCATATTGTATTAGTTTTAGTGGTACCGCGCTCGAACTCACCGCGTCAAAGCGCGAGACGCTTGCAGAGTCCCCTAGGGGTGGCTGCGCTGGCGCCAGAGAGCTCGTTACCACGGCTCGAGGGTTCTATACGTAGCACAAGTGTGCATCTCATTATGCTCGTTCCAGGGCCAATTGCAATTTATTGAATGAAGTTTCTGGCCGTACATTGCTAAGTGAAGTTACGCCCCTGGCGCCAGAGTGGATAAGTTGTCGGTCAAATCCTCGCTTGTGGCTTTAAAGAAAGGATCTCTCGTACTGTCCGGAGTGGTCATTTCGTGACTTTCTCGCCGAAAATAAAGCTCTGCTTCGGACCTGCACCTTCTGTAATTTATCGTATGAATTAGAACAGTTCGATATGTTTCTAGCAAGTGTCGCCCCCTTCTGGCACTCATATCAATAACATAGAGGTGTATTAGAATAGCCCGAGAAACACTCGTAAGAGAGGAGAGATATTTCAACTGTTCACCATACACTGTGTTAATTCTCCAGGTAATATTCACGAGATTTGAAGATTCAGGTCTGGCTAGAGAAATGACTTACCACCCGTTTTTGTTGTCACCTTCTGCCCGTCATCCACCATCAGACATTGGAGTTCTACCACCGTCATATTTTTTCCCTTTGCCTCATCACCACCAACCATATCCACCGCTCGGATTTCCCAAGCTGCCAACACCGCTGCCGGGAACTCCGCCATATATCACGGCTGACGACGTGCTCACCCAAACCGGACACCTTCCACGCTTCAGGTCCCTAGAAAGCGAAGACGACGGAGTAAGGGATGACCCTAAAGTGACCCTGGAATCAAAGGAATTGTGGGAACGATTCCACACTTTAGGAACGGAGATGGTCATTACCAAAGGCGGCCGGTAGGTGTTCATGCAGTTTATTTCTGAAGACCGATTTGCATGTGTTGTTGTAGGATCATATGGTAGATTTATCACAGTTTGACGAGGTCTCAGTTAAGAGTTCGAAATATCACAAGTTCTGCACGCCATTCGGTAGCGAGGAGGTTTAACTTAGATTAGTTTGTTTTTGTTTTATTTCGTTAACGCAAAAATCAGCAATAGTGCAAATGTATCTGTTTAAACTGTTTATCTCAGAAAAAAAAACGAACTTATGATCAAAGAATTTGCGTTAAGGAAAGAATAGTAGTATTGGTTGTGCATTATAACACCACCACGGCTGAAAGAGCGAGCATGTTTGGTCTGATGCGGGTTCGAATCCCCGTCACACCAAATATACTCGCCCTTTCAGCTGTGGGGGCGTTATAATGTGACGGTCATTCTCACTATTCGTTGGTAAAAGAGTAGCTCAAGAGTTGGCGGTGGCTGGTGATGACTAGCCGCCTTCCCTCTAGACTTACACTGCTAAATTAGGGACGGCTAGCGCAGATAGCCCTCGTGTAGCTTTGCGCGAAATTCAAAACAAATCAAAAACAATTTTATATAATATATTTAAGTTAAGGAGAAAACTTAATACAAGTTATTTAAGTTAAGTAAAGAACTTTAAAATACAGTTTGCTTTGCGGTAAGAATTGGTCGAGTGTGGTATTCCAGAAACAAAATATGCGTGTGCGAATTAAAGTACAGGGCGTTCGGGAACGCCTACGTAATATTCAGTTTTTAAAACAGACACGTTTTCATCAAATTAAAATAGTCAAAACTCAAGCAATTGTTTAGGGTTGCATCGTTTATGTCTTAAATAAAAACCAAGGTTTCGGATTTGTCACGAGGCCTCTGTTCTGATTTATAGGTTTGTTAGTTGTGTCTGTAGGTTTTATTTGCATCAGAACTGAGGAAACTGACGACATGACACGAAGTTTCCGTGATCCGAAGGGCCAGTTAGTATTTGTTGTTTTATATTTCCTTGGATTATTTGTTATTGCGTAATGCCGAAAGTGTCATTATGAGTACAGTGTTAGGCCTATATTTCTTTTACACTATTATTTAACATATGAAAAGTTAGGCCACTAACACGTGTATCAATATACATTTCACTGTTTGTCTACATTGGTGATTAGTCTAACAACTTAAATACGTGCTGTAATAATATTGTTGGTTATATACACAAGGGCTCTAAAACAAAAAAGCTTAAAAATCAACAGTTGTGGTGAATTCCCCAGTAAGTAACACGAATAAACTCCGTATCTATTATTAAATATATAAGACATATCTAACGCTTTTAGAATGGTAAAGTACAAAAGTTTTGAACTCATTAGGGTATACACAGTCATGCTGTATTTAATGTATTTAGAAGGGTATAGTACAAGAGTTCTAAAATCATTAGGGTAGATACGGTTTTACTGTATTTAGAGATGTGTAATACAAGGATTTTATCTCAGGGGTTAACTACTGCCCAACGTATGTAATGCTTTACTACTACATCTGTTAACTTCTGTTTTGATCAGAAAACAGTTTGTTTGTTTTTTGTGGTAGTGTCACATCACTGCTAGCTCAGCTTATCTTTACAATATGTCATGTTGACACTTTGTAGGTAAACAGCTGGATGCTCAGGGGTTAACTACTGCCCAACGTATGTAATGCTTTACTACTACATCTGTTAACTTCTGTTTTGATCAGAAACAGTTTGTTTGTTTTTTGTGGTAGTGTCACATCACTGCTAGCTCAGCTTATCTTTACAATATGTCATGTTGACACTTTGTAGGTAAACAGCTGGATGCTCAGGGTTAACTACTGCCCAACGTATGTAATGCTTTACTACTACATCTGTTAACTTCTGTTTTGATCAGAAAACAGTTTGTTTGTTTTTTGTGGTAGTGTCACATCACTGCTAGCTCAGCTTATCTTTACAATATGTCATGTTGACACTTTGTAGGTAAACAGCTGGATGAACCAAAATTAGGCTTACGGGTTTGGTTGGCATTAACTTTGGTTCTCTAGCATAAGAAAATGCGTTTGAAGTTTCTGTTGTTTGCACGTTTTTCGACGTTTTATATTTTCTATTCAAGTAATTTAGTGCATCTAATATTTGATTCGAAAGATTCGTAAAGAAATGCGAAGCTTAAAGACTTTGTGCTTATTTCAAACTTGTCGATACTTCTGAGTTCATTTCTATAAAATGTATTTTTGGTCAGAACGATGGATGAGCAGTGTTTTAATTCATGAAAATTATTATTATTTTTTGTCTTATGTGACGTCAGTTATTCGGGGGGTGGTAGGCACCAAGCTTAGATTACAATTCTGTTAACGTTCGATTAAAATAAACCACGTGGGTAACATTACAGAGTGCTGAGAATCGACCATCACACCATGCCAACAAAACGTAAAAAAAGCTATCAGTGATGTCGAGAAAACGTTTCGACCTTCTTCGGTCATCGACAGGTTCAAAGTTGTTCGCTCCTCTACGTAAAAAATTTTCTCAACCCAAACGAGCCGTTCTTACATAAATATAAAAGGAGCTACATCAGTGAGGACAGACGCGATGTCGAATATCTCTAAGTTCAGGGGTCATTTTGTAAAACAACTTGTATTAATAGAACTAAGAATAGCACTAGTAGTAATAATAATATTAATAGGGATTTTTATTTAATAATATCCGCTAGTATTTTAATCATATATTAAGAACAATCGAACAATGATAACACTAACTTTAAAATGTATTGTATGTTAGCAAACAATATAGAAAAACAACGAGAAGCAGTGTAGTTTTAACATCCTAGGTTTATCTAAAGACATGTGTATTCATTAAGACATCTATCTTATTATATGTGGTCCAGCACAGTGTAACTTTTATAATTATTACTATCTTCCCTTCCAATTTACAGTCAGTGTGCGGAAGTGTACAGATATAACATGTTATTTTGTTAGTGTTGAAATGTTTCTTCGCAAAATATAAACAAGTGTTTTAAAACCATTCTTCAAAAGTACGTTAATGTTAAACTGGACGTGCACGTGACGTGTTAGTGCACAAACGGATTAAATATATTACACGTATCTGTTTGTTTTGCGCGCATGGTTTATATGGTAGTACGTATGTATACATGCGAGCACGATTTACATGGAAGTCAGACACATACGTGGTAGGCGCGCATACTGAAACATCCAAAAACCAGTGACCGTCTTTTTTCCAAGTGTATTAAACAGCTAAAGACTGTAGAAACGTCTTGCTTTCTACGACCAATGATTGGCTAGATATGTTTATTCTTTATTACTATTGGCCTCGGTCCATCATATATGCTACGCACTAGCTGTACAATGACCATATTTGGAGCTATACTAGGGTCCTGGTCTTGTTTTCTAGTGACCGAAAGTTTGTCAATAAATGTGAAGCTTTGTTCGTCCAGTCACAGTTAGCGACCGTCACATCAAGTTGAACAGTATTTTGGTTATTAAAAAAAAAAAAAAACTCTTTTGCTCGTGGAAAATGACTGAATTAATCACTTCAGTGAATGTGTGTCTTTTTGTGCAGTAAATTGTTTTCAATTAAACACAAAGCTACAGATGGGCTCCCTGTGGTCTGCCCGCCACGAGTATCGAAACCCGGTTTTTAACACATGCTGCTGTGCCACTGGGGAGCTGGACAGTAAAAACGAAGTATATTGTACGAACTCATTTGCTATTAATGCACGCATGAAGCCCTACAATATATCGTATTGTGAGTTATAATTGTGCATTGGTTTAATCATTATTTTGCCAAAAGGCTTCTAGAAACAGACGCATCGTGCATTTGTTAAGGTTTTGAAATTGTGCAAATACGGTGAGAAATTCACACTGTCACGTTTTATTTTGTCAGAAAGAAAATACTGTAATGATTTCTTTGTTTGTTTTTGAATTTCACACAAAGCTACATGAAGGCTATCTGCGCTAGCCGTCTCTAATTTAGCAGTGTAAGACTAGAGGGAAGGCAGCTAATCATTACCACCCACCGTCAACTCTTGGGCTACTCTTTTACCAACAAATAGTGTGATTGACCGTCACTTTATAATGCCCCCACTGCTGAAAGGGCGAGCGAGCATGGTTGGTGTGACGGGAATTCGAACCCGCGACTCTATGATTACTAGTCGAGTGCCTTAACCACCAGGCCATGCCAGGCCTTATTGAAATAAAGGCTTGTGGGAAAGCATTATTGGATATGTTACAATATCGATTCGCTATACAATAGTGAAGCTTTTTGTTTATTTTCATTGATTTGAATGAGATACAATAAATCAGTTGTTTAACGTTAGATCTTCCACTCTCAAGCGGATCTGTTAATATTAACGTTAAGTTGTTGACGGACGTTAGATTTACTCTCCGGAAAACAACGGAAACACTCCTTGTTCGTTAGGTTGTATTAGACTCGGGTGGTCCGGCATGGCCAGATGTTTAAGGGGCTCGACTCTTAATTTGATGGTCGAGGGTTTGAATCCCCGTCACATTAAACATGCTCGCCCTTTCAGCCATAGGGACGTTATAAAGTGAAGGTCAATCCCACTATTCGTTGGTAAAAGATTAGCCCAAGAGTTGTGACGGTGGTTGGAGACGACTAGCTGCTCTCCATTCTAGTCTTACACTGCTAAATTAGTTACGGCTAGCGCAGATAGTCCTTGTGTATCTTTGCGCGAAATTCGAAATAAAAAACAAACGACACGAGAGATTTTTAAGCATAGCTGTTCCTAATCCTGAATTAACCAACTACTTTCATGTGATCGAGTAACAGGATTTTACTGTCACTCTTATAGCGCACCTGCGGTTCTGAAGCGCGGAGCAAGTTTATTGAGTCAACGGGACGTGAACCTAGACTTTAAGCCTGAAGAGTCTTGCTCACGTCCCGTTGACTCAGTGAACTTGTTTCGCGCTTCAGAGCCGTAGTTCCGCTATAAGAGGTTTAGGTTTTTGTGGGTTAGTCGTTTTATGAGAAATTTGTACGGTGACTTACCTACGTAAAGGCGAAATTGTATTCATTTTATACATCTAGAGATACGTGAATGTTTGTAGATGTATAACGTTTTCCATGGTGTATTAGGATACCGATGTATAATGTTTTCCATGGTGTATTAGGGTATAACGTTTTCCATGGTGTATTAGGATACTGTTGTAAAGCTTTCGTTTCGCAAAAATAAAAAAATGTAATTTTTATGTAACTGACACGATGGTCCATAGTTTAACACAGTTGTTATATTTTTATTGTAAAATTTGTTCAATTGGATGACTGCACAAATATGTTATTAACGAATGGACTATAACTCTCCTCTGGTGTTGGGTTAAAGTTACAAAAAACAAACTGTTCACTGTTATAACGTGTTTTTTTTGTTTAATTATCCAATTTTAATTCACATTAACTTACAACGATATTTCTTTCTGTGATACACTATTTAAAATCGTTTTACAGTTGAAATTTATGAACCAGCAAAATGTAAGACTTTGATTAATTAAATCTATGGTAGCTTTGAAAGCATTCACTTCACGAAAAATAAACCTATTTGTCCAACTTATAATTACTTCATGAAGACGGTGTTTGTTGAAGTAGATCTCAGTGGTATTGAACAACGAACCACAAACTCTCCAAGAGCGTGAGTTACGATATGATTCGTTGAGCTTTCAAGGCAGAAAAGCATGTTTGTAACCAGGAACTATATAACTTTATATTAAATGATACCACAACAGTATGTATATATATATATATATACCTATAGATACCTCAACAATATATATATATATATGCGCATACATACCACAACAGTGTATATAATCATGGATATCACAACAATGTATATATCACAACATCGTCTTTATCGATTGATACCACATCAACATGTATATCCCTGAATGTCACAATAATATGTATTTCCATAGATATCACAATAATGTATATACCCATGGATATGACATCAACGCATATACCGATGAATACCACAGTAATATCTATACCCATGGATAACACAACAACAATATGTTCCTATTGATACCACACAAATGTCTATACCCATGGATACCACAACAGTAAGTGCCCCTGACAAAATAAGTTGGTTTAGTTCTGTTTATTGTAAACGTATCTACTTTATAGAAGATTATAAGAACTTATGTGTGAAAGCGAGGACAGCAGTAATAGTTTACTAACCATACAATTTGTATCAGCTGTATATATAGCCGACCAAATCTTTTGACGTAAAGCTATCTGTTACATGTGTATAACTCTTTCTTTGCATTAACGTTAGTGTAATATGAGACTACATAACAGTGTTGAAATACTAACCGCGAATGTTATGAACTGTTGTGTTAGAACCATTTTTGGACTCATGCAGACCGAAAGTCGAAGTCGTTTTCTCCATGATTTCCTTCCATAGGATTAGTTGTTATGTGGAATTAAGATTAAAGTGAAGAACAAGTGGGTTTAACTACCTAGTACAGGAATATTTCCTCTATCAGGCGATGCACTTGGTTTGTAATACGCAACTTAAGAGAGATCGCTTTATACCATAATTCTGATAAAACTATATATATGTATATGTATACCTACGTTTGTCAATATACAGTTAATATTTATA
This sequence comes from Tachypleus tridentatus, assembly GCF_004210375.1. Classification (NCBI taxonomy): domain Eukaryota; kingdom Metazoa; phylum Arthropoda; class Merostomata; order Xiphosura; family Limulidae; genus Tachypleus; species Tachypleus tridentatus. Next base: position 102,420,218 of record NC_134831.1, read on the forward strand.
AACAGGGAAAATAAACGTATCTTGTGCGTTGTAGTTGTGTACGTACATGATCGCGTGGGAAAAACGCGTATGTACGTTGAATATTTTACACGTAGGTGTTGTTAGTAGAAATATGTATATGTTACGAATTGTGATCCGTGTTCAGGTAGACAGTACACCGTGTTTTGTCTTCGGGTTTGTTGACTTCTCGGACCAAATCACGTGCTTTATCACACACCAGGAACTGGAGAAAACCATCAAATCATAAAGTAACGTACAACGTTACCGTGTTGTCGTTACGACCAGTACGCACGTAATTTAGTGTGTTAAGCCCGTTTACGAAGAACGTACATTTTCGAGGGATGCTTGACGACTCGAGGGCAACGGTTTCTGCAGTACTTTCAACGGCAGACTTCCCCGATATCCCGGGCAACTCTCCTATTACTCCGAACTGGTGTTCGTGCTTGAGCTTACTTTGTAGGGCTTCCATAAACGCCACTTAGGGATACAGAGGTACTTGCTCGTCTGTCAGAAGCTGTCCTGTAGTCACGTATAATATCGTTAGATTGTCGGATAGATAAATAGAAAGATAGACGCACAGAAAGAAAGATAGAGAACAACCACTACTGGTCAGCAAGTAGTCTGTCATGGGTTAATTTAATCTTTCATTCAGTGATGAGTCGCATGAGTGACTGATAACCAAGGACGTTTCCTCAAACGAATATGTTTATCAGATTTGATAAGAAAACTTAACCCTGTTATGGATGTTTAAAACTAACCGCTTATGGTGTAGGTCATTCGATAGCGAAACATTTAAAATATGTTAAAGAACCCTGGCGGACAGAAAATACATTAATAACTGCAACACACGTGAACTATAATATTTCTTGAATTCTTTGTGTTTATTTGGTTAATAGAGCAAAGCGTACTTGGATATCTGCTGCGTCCGTCGCCTAATTTTAGTGTTGTTGTAAATCCGTCAACCGCAAGAGGTTATTCGGATCTGACCTTCTCAGGGGTTCAAGACTTAAATCGCGATATCTGGACTGAGTTGAGTCCGAGTCCATGAACTAACGCTGATCCACAAGATAATACAGATTTTCCATTTCTGGGTTATTTTGATGAATGGACGACAATTAGAAATTCAGCTAAAGATATACACAAACACATATACAGATAGAATATTCTCAAGTTGTTATATTGAAGATTGGTTATAGAACTTTTTATACAGTTTTGTTAAACTATCAACAACAAAAACTAATTCTGTGTACCTCATTAAGTAAAGAATTCGATTTAAACGACTAAATTTTGAAAGGTTCGATTATTGTTTCTAAGTTACGTGAAGACCGCGGCTCATTAAATGTTACGTCTGTCAAGAACTGAATCGAAGCGAAACCTGGGGTACAAAGTTTTATGTGCCCATAATAACAATAATATGTTTCTCTTTACTTACACGTAATTATAACAATGTATTTCTGTTTACTTACACATAACTCTAATGACTTTACTTACATCTTATTGCAACAGTGTCTGTTTACTTGTCTTACGTCTTTCTGTTTCCACGTAGTTGCGACAATGTGTTTCTGTTTATTTATACTTAAGTCTAATTACTTTATGTTTACTCGCATATCATTATAATATCCTCGTTTTGTTTACTAACATATAGTTACTATAACGTCTTCCTTTTTGTTTAGCTAGTAACGTGGCTTATTCTGTTCACTGTCAACTAAACAGTTACTTTAGAGGATTATGTCTCGTTTTCAAAATCACAAGAAATAACGGTCTACAAAAATTATCGCAGAATAACACATTTTTTTCTGTTAAGATAACTCTCTCCAGTAATAGTGTTATCCTAGGAAGTGAGCTAATTTTCTGAAATGTTTAATTGTTTCATACAACAATGTGATTTACTGTTTTATCTAACAATGTGTTTAACCTGTTTACTTCATTTATTAACCATTTATTTGTAGCTAGTGTTTAATTTAACAATCCAGTCCAAACACATTTGTCTTTATTGTTTCGTTGAACAATATACAATTGTTTTTACCGTTTTGTCCAACAGTTTACATTTGTCTTTACTGTTTCATCCAACAATATACATTTGTTTTTACCGTTTTGTCCAACAGTTTACATTTGTCTTTACTGTTTCATCCAACAATATACATTTGTTTTTACCGTTTTGTCCAAGTTTACATTTGTCTTTACTGTTTCATCCAACAATATACATTTGTTTCATCCAACAATATACATTTTTTTACCGTTTTGTCCAACAGTTTACATTTGTCTTTACTGTTTCATCCAACAATATACATTTGTTTTACCGTTTTGTCCAACAGTTTACATTTGTCTTTACTGTTTCATCCAACAATATACATTTGTTTTTACCGTTTTGTCCAACAGTTTACATTTGTCTTTACTGTTTCATCCAACAATATACATTTGTTTTTACCGTTTTGTCCAACAGTTTACATTTGTCTTTACTGTTTCATCCAACAATATACATTTGTTTTTACCGTTTTGTCCAACAGTTTACATTTGTCTTTACTGTTTCATCCAACAATATACATTTGTTTTTACCGTTTCGTCCAACAATATACATTTGTTTTTACCGTTTTGTCCAACAGTTTACATTTGTCTTTGCTGTTTTGTTCAACAATTTTTATGTTTTCTGTAGTTATTGGTGAATCCAGCAAGTTCTGACCTCAGTGTTTTTCAAATATTTATTGTAACGTAATAAATTCTGTTTCATTTAATACTTATTTAGAGCTCTGCTGTCGTTAGTATATAGAACTCAATGCTGTTTGACTTTGTTCGATGAAGTCGAGGTTGTGACTATTGCTGAAAGCATTAAAATATGTTTTTCGACTTCGTATTATCATTAAACAGTATTTATGTCTGTTAGAACCTGAATAAGGTCATCTCACAGTTTTATGAGATGAGGAAGAAGTAAATCTCAAGACAGCTGGTATGGGTATTAAAACTTTTATTAAAATAAAGCAGGAAACAACGTTTCGTTTTCCTTGAGATACAGTTTTAAGACGAGGCTCGTGGTTTCACGACTGTTCGTAAGATAGACAAGTGTTATAAATATTAGAATTGCAAACATCGAGTTTTACATTAGTTTAAATTTAGGTCTTTTAAACTCGTGCGTTATCGAACATTTTTATTTCTTCCTGGTGAAGAAGTGCTTTTTTTTTTTACTTTAGCTTTGTTGGAGCGTGGCCATGTTGTTGGTTAGGATGTTGGACATTGGATTTGGGCAAAAAAGAATGTTGTTGGTTAGGATGTTGGATATTGGATTAGGGCAAAAAAAGGATATTGTTGGTTAGGATGTTGGACATTGGAATTGGGCAAAAAAGAATGTTGTTGGTTAGGATGTTGGACATTGGATATTTGGGCAAAAATAATGTTGTTGGTTAGGATGTTGGACATTGGATATTTGGGCAAAAATAATGTTGTTGGTTAGGATGTTAGACATTGGATTTGGGCAAAACGAATGTTGTTTGTTAGTATGTTTGGCATTTGATCTGTGCAAAAAAGAATGTTCTTGGTTAGGATGTTGGACAGTGGATCTGGGCAAAAAATGTCGCGCTCTGCAATTTGAGACCGTGGATGCGTTATGGAAGGTAATTGTTTTTCACTGTTCCACCAGAAAAAAGTTGGCAGTGAATGTTATGAACTGGCTGTCTCTTCTCATGTATAATAGTCAACAATAACGGATAGTTATGATCGAATAACAATTGAAAATTTGTTTCACTATCTTAAACTAAACAGAGTAATTAGTTTTGTTGGGAAGTATTTGAGGTCAAGTGACGTTTATTTATATGTACGGTGTTGTACTTACAGATGTTTATATGTATTATTTATATATATAAATATTTACTGTTTTCTTGTGTAAAATAATGTTTTTTTTATTATCGCGCAAAGCTACACAAGGGCTATCTACGCTAGCCGTCCCTAATTTAGCAGTGAAAGACTGAAGATAAGGCAGCTAGTCATCACCACCCACTATCAGCTGTTGGGCTACTCTTTTACCAATGAATAATGGGATTGACCTTTACTTTATTGCGTCCCCCACGGCTGAAAGAGCGAGCACGTTTAGTGTGACGAGGATTCGAGCCCGTGATCTTCAGATCACGAGTCTCGAATGCCTTAGTCACCTGGTCACACCACTCCATTATATACAATAATATATTGTCATATTACACGTGCTGTGATATTAAGCAGTTCATTAAATGTGCTATGATACGCTGTCCACTTTTATCTAAAGTGAAAGTTTTGGAATATCTTCTGCAACTTATTTGCTTCTTGTGAAACTTAATAATTTAAGTGTTTTTCACTGTTTTATCTTCGTGAAATATCACAGTTTGATAGTTTTACTTTCAAATAGCATAAAATAGACCACTTAAAATACGATCGATCGGTTGTTAGGAACATCTCAGAAAATTACGTTCAGTTATGAGAGTGAAGGGTAGGACAGTATGTATCGTTTATTTACGATAATTTGTTATTCAATGGCAGAACTGTACAGTTGTCAGCTGAGGATTACCCATATCTCTCCATAATGTTTTTACTCTAAACACAGAGAGAAATAACTAAATGAATTAATAACTTGAAGTAAACAGATCATTCACTGAGTTAAATACAGTTAAATGAGATTCGGCATGATAACAGAGCATGCGCGTACATTGTAGGTTTTGGTTCAAAACGATAATTAAAACATTACAAGAGAAGATAGATCCCAAGGTATCTCAGAGAAACTGATAAGTAACTCTGTAAATCATTACAAGAGAAGATAGATCGTAATGTATCTGAGAGAAACTGATAAGGAACTCTGTAAAACGTTACAAGAGAAGATAGATCTTAATGTATCTTAGAGAAACTGATAAGGAACTCTGTAAAACGTTACAAGAGAAGATAGATCGTAATGTATCTCAGAGAAACTGATAAGGAACTTTGTAAAACATTACAAGAGAACATAGATCTTAATGTATCTTAGAGAAACTGATAAGGAACTCTGTAAAACATAACAAGAGAACATAGATCGTAATGCATCTTAGAGAAACTGATAAGGAACTCTGTAAAACGTTATAAGAGAAGATAGATCTTAATGTATCTTAGAGAAACTGATAAGAAACTCTGTAAAACATAACAAGAGAAGATAGATCGTAATGTATCTTAGAGAAACTGATAAAGAACTCTGTAAAACGTTACAAGAGAAGATAGATCTTAATGTATCTTAGAGAAACTGATAAGGAACTCTGTAAAACATAACAAGAGAAGATATATCGTAATGTATCTCAGAGAAACTGATAAGAAACTCTGTAAAACATTACAAGAGAAGATAGACTTTAATGTATTTTAGAGAAACTGATAAAGAATTCTGTAAAACATTACAAGAGAAGATAGATCTTAATGTATCTTAGAGAAACTGATAAGGAACTCTGTAAAACGTTACAAGAGAAGATAGATCTTAATGTATCTTAGAGAAACTGATAAGAAACTCTGTAAAACATTACAAGAGAAGATATATCGTAATGTATCTCAGAGAAACTGATAAGAAACTCTGTAAAACATTACAAGAGAAGATAGACTTTAATGTATTTTAGAGAAACTGATAAAGAATTCTGTAAAACATTACAAGAGAAGATAGATCTTAATGTATCTTAGAGAAACTGATAAGGAACTCTGTAAAACGTTACAAGAGAAGATAGATCTTAATGTATCTTAGAGAAACTGATAAGAAACTCTGTAAAACATTACAAGAGAAGATAGATCTTAATGTATCTTAGAGAAATTGATAAGTAACTCTGTAAATCATTACAAGAGAAGATAGATCGTAATGTATCTGAGAGAAACTGATAAGGAACTCTGTAAAACGTCACAAGAGAAGATAGATCTCAATGTATCTTAGAGGAACTGATAAGGAACTCTGTAAAACGTTACAAGAGAAGATAGATCTTAATGTATCTTAGAGAAACTGATAAGGAACTCTGTAAAACATTACAAGAGAAGATAGATCGTAATGTATCTTAGAGAAACTGATAAGGAACTCTGTAAAACGTTACAAGAGAAGATAGATCTTAATGTATCTTAGAGAAACTGATAAGGAACTCTGTAAAACATTACAAGAGAACATAGATCGTAATGTATCTTAGAGAAACTGATAAGGAACTTTGTAAAACATTACAAGGGAAGACAGATCGTAATGTATCTTAGAGAAACTGATAAGGAAATCTGGTGAGTAATATCTATAACATTATTACAGTTCAGATCTATACAGGACCACATCAAGTGAGGTACGTGTTAGAATAGTCACTTTAATATCATAGCAAGAACATTACATTAACTTCTACTGTACAAGATAAAGATAACACTTAGTTTCTTTACACTTAGGTTTGATGCTTTTACACATTACATTAACTTGTTATATTCTACTCTACACTATTTAAATATAACAGTTTGATGTTTTTACACATTACATTAACTTGATATGTTCTACTTTACACTATTTAAATATAACAGTTTGATGTTTTTACACATTACATTAACTTGTTATATTATACTCCACATTATTTAAAAATAACACTTTGATATTTTTACACATTACATTAACTTGTTATATTCTACTTTACATTATTTAAATATAACAGTTTGATGTTTTTATACGTTAGATTAGCTTGTTATATTCTACTCTACACTATTTAAATATAACAGTTTGATGTTTTTACACATTACATTAACTTGCTATATTCTACTTTACACTATTTAAATATAACAGTTTGATGTTTTTACACATTACATTAACTTGTTATATTCTACTGCACACTATTTAAATATAACAGTTTGATTTTTTTATACATTACATTAAATTGTTATATTCTACTCTACACTATTTAAATATAACAGTTTCATGTTTTTACACATTACATTAACTTGTTATATTATACTCTACACTATTTAAAGATAACAGTTTGATGTTTTTACACATTACATTAACTTGTTATATTCTACTCTACACTATCTAAATATAACAGTTTGATGTTTTTACACATTACATTAACATGTTATATTATACTCTACACTATTTAAAGATAACAGTTTGATATTTTTATACATTACATTAACTTGTTATATTCTACTCTAGACTATCTAAATATAACAGTTTGATGTTTTTACACATTACATTAACTTGTTATGTTCTACTTTACACTATTTATATATAACAGTTTGATGTTTTTACACATTACATTAACTTGTTAGATTCTTATCTACACTATTTAAATATAACAGTTTGATGTTTTTATACATTACATTAACTTGTTATATTCTACTTTACACTATTTAAATATAACAGTTTGATGTTTTTACACATTACATTAACTTGTTATATTCTACTCTACACTATTTAAATATAACAGTTTGATGTTTTTACACATTACAATAACTTGTTATATTCTACTCTACACTATCTAAATATAACAGTTTGATGTTTTTACACATTACATTAACATGTTATATTATACTCTACACTGTTTAAAGATAACAGTTTGATGTTTTTATACATTACATTTACTTGTTATATTCTACTTTACACTATTTAAATATAACAGTTTGATGTTTTTACACATTACATTAACCTGTTATATTCTACTCTACACTATTTAAATATAACAGTTTGATGTTTTTACACATTACATTAACTTGTTATATCATACTCTACACTATTTAAAAATAACAGTTTGATGTTTTTACACATTACATTAACTTGTTAGATTCTTATCTACACTATTTAAATATAACAGTTTGATGTTTTTATACATTACATTAACTTGTTATATTCTACTTTACACTATTTAAATATAACAGTTTGATGTTTTTACACATTACATTAACTTGTTATATTATACTCTACACTATTTACAGATAACAGTTTGATGTTTTTACACATTACATTAACTTGTTATATTCTACTCTACACTATCTAAATATAACAGTTTGATGTTTTTACACATTACATTAACATGTTATATTATACTCTACACTATTTAAAGATAACAGTTTGATATTTTTATACATTACATTAAATTGTTATATTCTACTCTAGACTATCTAAATATAACAGTTTGATGTTTTTACACATTACATTAACTTGTTATGTTCTACTTTACACTATTTATATATAACAGTTTGATGTTTTTACACATTACATTAACCTGTTATATTCTACTCTACACTATTTAAATATAACAGTTTGATGTTTTTACACATTACATTAACTTGTTAGATTCTTATCTACACTATTTAAATATAACAGTTTGATGTTTTTATACATTACATTAACTTGTTATATTCTACTTTACACTATTTAAATATAACAGTTTGATGTTTTTACACATTACATTAACTTGTTATATTATACTCTACACTATTTAAAGATAACAGTTTGATGTTTTTACACATTACATTAACTTGTTATATTCTACTCTACACTATCTAAATATAACAGTTTGATGTTTTTACACATTACATTAACATGTTATATTATACTCTACACTATTTAAAGATAACAGTTTGATATTTTTATAGATTACATTAACTTGTTATATTCTACTCTAGACTATCTAAATATAACAGTTTGATGTTTTTACACATTACATTAACTTGTTATGTTCTACTTTACACTATTTAAATATAACAGTTTGATGTTTTTACACATTACATTAACTTGTTATATTCTACTCTACACTATTTAAATATAACAGTTTGATGTTTTTACACATTACAATAACTTGTTATATTCTACTCTACACTATCTAAATATAACAGTTTGATGTTTTTACACATTACATTAACATGTTATATTATACTCTACACTGTTTAAAGATAACAGTTTGATGTTTTTATACATTACATTTACTTGTTATATTCTACTTTACACTATTTAAATATAACAGTTTGATGTTTGTTACACATTACCTTTACTAGTTGTGTTTTACTTTGTTCCAGTGAAAGATGACAGTTTTATGTTTTTATGCATTATATTAACTTGTTGTGTTTTACTCTGTACTAGTTAAAGATAAGAGTTTTATGTTTTTACACATTACATTAACATGTTATATTATACTCTACACTATTTAAAGATAACAGTTTGATATTTTTATACATTACATTAACTTGTTATATTCTACTCTAGACTATCTAAATATAACAGTTTGATGTTTTTACACATTACATTAACTTGTTATGTTCTACTTTACACTATTTATATATAACAGTTTGATGTTTTTACACATTACATTAACTTGTTAGATTCTTATCTACACTATTTAAATATAACAGTTTGATGTTTTTATACATTACATTAACTTGTTATATTCTACTTTACACTATTTAAATATAACAGTTTGATGTTTTTACACATTACATTAACTTGTTATATTCTACTCTACACTATTTAAATATAACAGTTTGATGTTTTTACACATTACAATAACTTGTTATATTCTACTCTACACTATCTAAATATAACAGTTTGATGTTTTTACACATTACATTAACATGTTATATTATACTCTACACTGTTTAAAGATAACAGTTTGATGTTTTTATACATTACATTTACTTGTTATATTCTACTTTACACTATTTAAATATAACAGTTTGATGTTTTTACACATTACATTAACCTGTTATATTCTACTCTACACTATTTAAATATAACAGTTTGATGTTTTTACACATTACATTAACTTGTTATATCATACTCTACACTATTTAAAAATAACAGTTTGATGTTTTTACACATTACATTAACTTGTTAGATTCTTATCTACACTATTTAAATATAACAGTTTGATGTTTTTATACATTACATTAACTTGTTATATTCTACTTTACACTATTTAAAGATAACAGTTTGATGTTTTTACACATTACATTAACTTGTTATATTCTACTCTACACTATCTAAATATAACAGTTTGATGTTTTTACACATTACATTAACATGTTATATTATACTCTACACTATTTAAAGATAACAGTTTGATATTTTTATACATTACATTAAATTGTTATATTCTACTCTAGACTATCTAAATATAACAGTTTGATGTTTTTACACATTACATTAACTTGTTATGTTCTACTTTACACTATTTATATATAACAGTTTGATGTTTTTACACATTACATTAACCTGTTATATTCTACTCTACACTATTTAAATATAACAGTTTGATGTTTTTACACATTACATTAACTTGTTAGATTCTTATCTACACTATTTAAATATAACAGTTTGATGTTTTTATACATTACATTAACTTGTTATATTCTACTTTACACTATTTAAATATAACAGTTTGATGTTTTTACACATTACATTAACTTGTTATATTATACTCTACACTATTTAAAGATAACAGTTTGATGTTTTTACACATTACATTAACTTGTTATATTCTACTCTAGACTATCTAAATATAACAGTTTGATGTTTTTACACATTACATTAACTTGTTATGTTCTACTTTACACTATTTATATATAACAGTTTGATGTTTTTACACATTACATTAACTTGTTAGATTCTTATCTACACTATTTAAATATAACAGTTTGATGTTTTTATACATTACATTAACTTGTTATATTCTACTTTACACTATTTAAATATAACAGTTTGATGTTTTTACACATTACATTAACTTGTTATATTCTACTCTACACTATTTAAATATAACAGTTTGATGTTTTTACACATTACAATAACTTGTTATATTCTACTCTACACTATCTAAATATAACAGTTTGATGTTTTTACACATTACATTAACATGTTATATTATACTCTACACTGTTTAAAGATAACAGTTTGATGTTTTTATACATTACATTTACTTGTTATATTCTACTTTACACTATTTAAATATAACAGTTTGATGTTTGTTACACATTACCTTTACTAGTTGTGTTTTACTTTGTTCCAGTGAAAGATGACAGTTTTATTTTTTTATGCATTATATTAACTTGTTGTGTTTTACTCTGTACTGGTTAAAGATAACATTTTGAAGTGTTTACATAATACGTTAACTTGTGTTCTACTCTGTTCTAGTTTGGTGTTTTTATAACTACTCTCATGTTATTATGCTGGTTGTGTTGAGGCGATTTTCATTAGCAGATTATAGCTTTACACTATTTTTGTGCAAAATGAGCAGTCAACACATTTACTGGTCGTTAATATACAATATGTTTATGAGCATCTCCTTTGTTGTGCTAACTGTAGTTCCTTCCCTTTGAGGTATAATTTCGACAAGGGTAATTTAGTGTAAAGGGTTTATTGTAGAATAAAAGAAATAAAAAAGTTATGGAAGTTGCACTTTAAAAAATCAAATTTAAATGCAGTGTGGTATGTCAAGTATAACATGAAACACACGTAAAGCTCCCGAATGTCTGTTAATAAAATACGCTTATATACAGCACTTCATTCAGCTACGAAGTACATTTATATCACAAATACTTATTTCAGTATTACGTACGTTTATGTATGAATACCCTTTTCATTCATGTACAGTTGAATATATTCGAGGGTATTTGTTCATGAATTTGGGTCAGTCTCTCGTATTTTACTCTTTGTTTCTTTGAAATTTCACCCAAAGCTACACGAGGGCTATCTGCGCTAGCCGCCTCTAATTTAGCAGTGTAAGGCGAGAGGGAAGCCAGCTAGTCATGAACACCTGCCGCCAAATCTTGGGCTACTCTTTTACCAACAAGTAGTGGGATTGGCCGTCACATTATAACGCTCCTACGGCTTAAAGGGTGAGCATTTTACTGAGTGCTTGTGTTTTAGTAGAATGATTATTGTTATTTTTCCACCAGGCCGATGTTTCTTCTATTTAGTAGAATGATTATTGTTATTTTACCACCAGGCGGATGTTTCTTCCATTTAGTAGAATGATTATTGTTATTTTACCACCAGGCGGATGTTTCTTCCATTTAGTAGAATGATTATTGTTATTTTTCCACCAGGCCGATGTTTCTTCTATTTAGTAGAATGATTATTGTTATTTTTCCACCAGGCAGATGTTTCTTTCATTTAGTAGAATGATTATTGTTATTTTACCACCAGGCGGATGTTTCTTCCATTTAGTAGAATGATTATTGTTATTTTTCCACCAGGCCGATGTTTCTTCTATTTAGTAGAATGATTATTGTTATTTTTCCACCAGGCAGATGTTTCTTTCATTTAGTAGAATGATTATTGTTATTTTTCCACCAGGTGGATGTTTATTTCATTTAGTAGAATGATTATTGTTATTTTTCCACCAGGCGGATGTTTCTTTCATTTAGTAGAATGATTATTGTTATTTTTCCACCAGGTGGATGTTTATTTCATTTAGTAGAATGATTATTGTTATTTTTCCACCAGGCGGATGTTTCTTCCATTTAGTAGAATGATTATTGTTATTTTTCCACCAGGCGGATGTTTCTTCTATTTAGTAGAATGATTATTGTTATTTTTCCACCAAACGGACGTTTCTTCTATTTAGTAGAATGATTATTGTTATTTTTCCACCAGGTGGATGTTTCTTTCATTTAGTAGAATGATTATTGTTATTTTTCCACCAGGCTGACGTTTCTTGCATTTAGTAGAATGATTATTGTTATTTTTCCACTAGGCGGATGTTTCCTCCATTTAAAGTACGGATTTCAGGACTCGACAATGAGGCCAAGTATATTATGTTAATGGACATCGTAGCGGGTGATGACTGTCGTTACAAATTCCATAATGGTCGATGGTTAATGGCAGGTAAAGCTGACCCCGAGATGCCTAAACGAATGTACATCCATCCGGACTCTCCGAGCACGGGGGAACAGTGGATGCAGAAGGTGGTGTCCTTCCACAAATTGAAGCTGACCAACAACATCTCGGATAAACACGGATATGTAAGTCGAACGTTAAGGTCAAGCTTCTGTAGAGTAATTTTAAAAAAATATATAATAACACATGAAATACTCTATATTTACTATATTCATTGCCGACGAGGGCTTTCGCTCGGTATAATAGCTCATAAATAATTACTGGACAAATCTCATTTGAACGTGAGTATCGCTTGTATTTTATTATTGTTTGATAGTTTAAAGCGCAAGTGTTTGTGTTTCATACAGCCTTGTTCAAAATCTTTCCAGACTGTTCTATATTGGTGTTGCAGTCTATATACACAGAGTAGTTATTGAGTAAATGTCCGAGTAGTAACAGAGAAGGTAGCGTATGATTGGACAAACATCACGAATTGTTATTCTGGTCTGTTTTAAGTTGGTTTAAGCGTCGAAACACACATACACACCTGTTTTGTATAAAAGGGGTGTGTTTTTGGTATAATTTTTTTTCGAAACAGTTTAACGCTCTCTTCAGATAATTTATCTGATATACTTGGCGTAGAGTCGTGCTTTATCGCGTGCCAGAAGTTATAGGACGTCCATTTGTTGTAAGAAATGGTGTAAAACAGACGGAAATTGCAAGAACAGCAGGATATATCCCCAGTGTACTGTATCCTGGTTCTTGAAGGTCATTGAACTAAAGGAAGCATTGTTCCAGGAAAGTTTACTGGTAGACCCAGAAAAATTACTGCCTAAGATGACAGTGTTTTGCCTGAAAAAAAAGAGAGATGAGGAAAGACTGTATTTCTTAGAGGGAACACACAGGAGGTGGTGAAGTACATTTTTGGGCAGCTATTCATTATGGTGGAAAACTGCTCTTATATCTTCGAGATAAACGTCAGCAGCGCTTTCTACAGGTATTAAATGGAGCAAGGTTTGGCAATTACTTTATGTTCCAGGATGACAATGCCACTGCCCACACTACACGTATCATACAGGATTATATACAGCAGGAGGATGTTATAAGATTTTCATGACTAACAAAATTTCCAGAGTGTAACCCCATTGAGAACTGTTGGAGAGAATTGAGCCGGAGAATTGCTAACCACGACCCTAAACCAGGTACCGTAACTGAGTTGCAGCGCCTTCTAGTGACAAGTTAGGATGAAATTATGATGGATTACATCAACAACCTTCTCGACAGCATGCTACGTCGCCTTGCAAAGGTTATTAGAGTACGAGGAGAACCAACTAAGTACTGAACGTTTAATATGAATTAATATAAGGTTACAGACGTTATTTATAAAAATTTGGTGTTATATCTTGTCACTATACAAGATTTGATAAGGTTTGTTGTAATAGGTGAAGTACTAAATTACACATCTTTCTACAGGCATCTTATAAAGTTGTTTGCTGTTCTAATAAGTCATTCATGATGTCCATAGAACGTATTTCATTATACAAGTTACATATGTAGATGTATACTATAACGTATTTCTCACTTTGACAGCGCTGAGTGTATTAGTATTCTATCTTTCTAGTAGTAATCTTTGTTACAAAATATGCAGACACTTTAGTTAAGACCGTATAAAGCTACACTATAGGCTAAAACAAACGCTGTGGTATGTTTTCCTATTTTTGTTTTTACACTATCGGCTATGTGTACCCTTTCCAACAGGGGAACTCGAACCCCAGATTTATTATCAGTGAACAAAGCGCGAATGTATTTGGTTTGGTTCCACATCCACGATTGTTTATGCGGTAATAGATTCACTACACCTGGACTAATCTTTCACACAAAGAAACCTGGACTAACCTTTCACACAAAGAAACCTGGACTAACCTTTCACACAAAGAAACCTGGACTAATCTTTCACACAAAGAAACCTGGACTAATCTTTCACACAAAGAAACCTGGACTAACCTTTCACACAAAGAAACCTGGACTAACCTTTCACACAAAGAAACCTGGACTAACCTTTCACACAAAGAAACCTGGACTAATCTTTCACACAAAGAAACCTGGACTAAACTTTCACACAAAGAAACCTGGACTAATCTTTCACACAAAGAAACCTGGACTAACCTTTCACACAAAGAAACCTGGACTAATCTTTCACACAAAGAAACCTGGACTAACCTTTCACACTAAGAAACCTGGACTAATCTTTCACACAAAGAAACCTGGACTAACCTTTCACACTAAGAAACCTGGACTAATCTTTCACACTAAGAAACCTGGACTGTTCTTTAGCACAGAGGGATATGGACTGTTACTCAATCGTAACATTTACATTCAGAGTTCTGCTATTTTGAGAACGAAACTAAAAAAAATATTTTTTCAATAATAACGTAAAAATAGTTTTAAAACAAAGGTATGCAATGAAAGACGCGTAAGTCAAATTAGTAACGTAATATAAGTGTAATAACCAATGAACCGGATTGGTTAAAAGGTTATAAGCTTATGATACGTAGAGAACATTTGGAGCACGAAAGTAGTGATACAATGTAAGTGGTCATTTCACTATAAATCTACGCGATATTTTATATTTTTTTTTCCACTGTCAGTGAGACTACAGCAGAATCACAAACAATCAGGCAATGTCATGAAACGATTCGTAATGAGGTTAGGCCTTAAACACATTTTATCTGAACTACAGTGTCAGTTTTGTTTTCATTTATTGAATTTTTGTGCGGTTAATTAAATGTCTAGCATAATTACGCTGGACAAGATAACCCTCATTTGATGTTAATCATACAGCATAAACATTCTGAAGCAAATTTGGGTCAAAGTTCAATGTGGGTCAGGTGTGTCAAAACTCATCGCAAACCATGTATATTCCTCCAGAAAATGTTTAATTTAGTGAGGACTAGGTATGTGATGGAATCTCTATAACTGTTTGTGATGAATCGCTATTTTAGTTTTTAATAAATGCAACTAAAGTTGAGAAACCGTAAAGCTATCGGTGTTTATACGGGGTGTCATAACTGGTGCTGCCCCCTATGTATTGGAGATATGTCGCTTTGACCTCCCCGTCTCATTTGTATCGACGCCAGTATACAAGAACTACATTTTTTATGCGTGTAAATTATGTTCATATTACAAGTAAGATATTACAAATTGAATATTCCAAAACTTGCAGCGTCATTAGAATTACTACAGTGGAAAAACTTTGTTGATGTAAAACTAGGCCTTTAACGGACATAACAACAGAAAACGATCTGATATATTGAGACGTAATGATAATATGGAACAGCAGCAACCTTTGAGTGAGTGTGACCTGGTTCTAAAGATAAAAACATTTTGACCCTAGTCTCAGGTCACCATCAGGTGAAATTGTCAAAGTTTTCCCAGTGAAGACGAATAACACATACACATATCTGAATTCCACTACCAGTTTTCATCTATAGGACTGTTGTTCGTTTAATTAAAGCTATGATAAATATATATCTAAAAACAACACTGAAGCTATGATAAAATTCGTTGATCATGACCCGATCTTATTGGTCGAAAAGTTGCTGTATTTAATATCAGTCCCTACTGACTGTTAAACCAGATGTTCTATTATTTATATATAATTAATTAATTTCAGTTGGATCCTCACTAAACGGTACAATCCAAATCTATTTAGGTTTTTTTATTCAGCGCAATGCTACACAGTGGGCTACCAACACTCTTTTTACCGCGGATATCGAGCCTTGAATTTTAGTGTTTTAAGCACTGAAACGTACCGTTGAGCAAATTTTTTATTGCCAAGAAATAATTATTCAAGATGAGTAATATTTAAAGTTCTATAAAAACATTATTTACAAATTATATTTATAAACGTTTTTACAAAGTTGATTATGAAAAGAAATTCACTTACCGATGTTCTTCTCCTTCCATAGATATAATTTGTAAATAATATTTTTTCACACAACGTTAAATGTTACTTATTAAAGGTACGTTTCAGTGCTTAAAACACTAGATAATTATTAACACTAGACAACATTGTGTAGATTGTAATTTTAAAGATACAATTATCACAGTTAACACTAGACAACGTTATTGTGTCGACTGTAATTTTAAAGAGATAATTATCACTGTTAACACCAGACAACATTGTTGTATATACTGTACTTTTAAAGATAGAATTATCATTGTTAACACTGGACAACATTGTTGTGTAGACTGTAATTTCAAAGAGATAATCATCACTATTAACACTAGACAACATTGTTGTGTAGACTGTAATTTCAAACAGATAATTATCACTGTTAACACTAGACAACGTGGTTGTGTAGATGGTTATTTTTAAGAGATAATTATCACTGTTAACACTATACAACATGGTTGTGTAGACTGTAATTTTAAAGATAGAGTTATCACTGCTAACACAAGACAACGTTGTGTAGATTGTAATTTGAAATAGATAAATATCTTTGTTAACACTAAACAAAATTGTTGTGTAGACTGTAATTTTAAAGAGATAATTATCACAGTTAACACCAGACAACATTATTGTGTAGACTGTAATTTCAAAGAGATAAATATGACTGTTAACACCAGACAACATTGTTGTGTAGACTTATTTTAAAGAGATAATTATCACTGTTAACACCAGACAACATTGTTGTATAGACTGTAATTTCTACGACATAGTTATCACTGTTAACACTAGACAACATTGTTGTGTAGACTGTAATTTTAAGGATAGAATTATCACTCCTAACACTAGACAACGTTCTTGTGTATACTTCAATTTTAAAGGAATAATTATTACTGTTAACACTGGACGATATTATTGTGTAGACTGTAATTTCAAAGAGATATTTATCACAGTTTACACTAGACAATATTGTTGTGTAGACTGTAATTTTAAAGAGATAATTATCACTGCTAACACGTGACAACATTGTTGTGTAGACTGTAATTTCAAAAAGATAATTATCACTGTTAACACTAGACAAAATTTTTTGCTGACTCTAATTTTAAAGAGGTTATTATCACTATTAACAATATAACTCGTTGTGTATACTGCAATTTCAAAGAGATAATTATAACTTTTAACACCATACAATATTGTTTTGTAGACTGTAATTTGAAAAAGATAATTATCACTGTTAACACTATACAACATTGTTATGTAGACTGTAATGTCAAATTGATAATTATTACTGTTAACACTAGATAACACTGTCGTGTAGTCTGTAATTTCAAAGAGATAATTATCACTAATGATACTAGACAATGTTGTTGCGTAGTCTGTAATTTTAAAGAGAAAATTATCACTGCTAACACAAGACAACATTGTTGTGTATACTGCAATTTTAAAGGAATAATTATCACTGTTAACACTGGACATTTTTGTGTAGATTATAATTTCAAAGATATTTTTATCATTGTTAACACTTGACAATATTGTTGTGTTGACTGTAATTTTAAAGCAATAATTATCACTGTTAACACTGGAAAACATTTTTGTGTAGTCTGTAATTTGAAAGAGACATTTGTCACTGTTTACACAAGACAACATTGTTATGTAGACTGAAATTTGAAATTGATAATTATTACTGTTAACACTGGATAACATTGTTGTGTATACTGTAATTTCAAAGAGATAATTATCACTGTTAAAACCAGACAACATTGATGTGTAGGTTGTAATTTTAAAAATATAATTATCACTGTTAAAACTAGAGAACTGTTGTGTATACTATAATTTCACAGAGATAATTATCACTGTTAGCATTATACACTATTATTGTGTAGACTGTAATTTTAAAGAGATAATTTTCACTGTTAACACTTGACAACAATTTTGTATGGTCTGTTATTTGAAAGAGAAAATTATCACTGTTAACAGTATACAATATTTATGTAATTTGTAATTTCAAAGAGATAATTACTACTGTTAAGACTAGATAACATTGTTGTGTGAAGAGTCATTTTAAAGATATAATTATCACTGCTAACACTATAGAACGTTGTTGTGTGAAGAGTAATTTTAAAGATATAATTATCACTGCTAACACTATAGAACGTTGTTGTGTGAAGAGTAATTTTAAAGATATAATTATCACTGCTAACACTATAGAACGTTGTTGTGTGAAGAGTAATTTTAAAGATATAATTATCACTGCTAACACTATAGAACGTTGTTGTGTGAAGAGTAATTTTAAAGATATAATTATCACTGCTAACACTATAGAACGTTGTTGTGTGAAGAGTAATTTTAAAGATATAATTATCACTGCTAACACTATAGAACGTTGTTGTGTGAAGAGTAATTTTAAAGATATAATTATCACTGATAACACTATAGAACGTTGTTGTGTAGACAGTAATTTTAAAGATATAATTATCACTGCTAACACAATAGAACGTTGTTGTGTAGACAGTAATTTTAAAGATATAATTATCACTGCTAACACTATAGAACGTTGTTGTGTAGACAGTAATTTTAAAGATATAATTATCACTGCTAACACTATAGAACGTTGTTGTGTAGACAGTAATTTTAAAGATATAATTATCACTGCTAACACTATAGAACGTTGTTGTGTAGACAGTAATTTTAAAGATATAATTATCACTGCTAACACTATAGAACGTTGTTGTGTAAACAGTAATTTTAAAGATATAATTATCACTGCTAACACTATAGAACGTTGTTATGTAAACAGTAATTTTAAAGATATATTTATCACTGCTAACTCTATAGAACGTTGTTGTGTAGACAGTAATTTTAAAGATATAATTATCACTGCCAACACTAGATGACATTGTTGTGTAGATTATAAATTTAAAGAGATAATTGTAACTGTTAATACAAAGTAACATTGTTGTATTGACTATAAAGTCGTTGTTCCATTTGTTCATGTTTTATCATGTAACGAATTTTACATACTGACAAAATTACTTACACTCAAATATAGTCTAACTTTGTAGTTTTATAATGGGAACATCTTCAAGAGGATGGTTTTTATAGTAAAATTAAAAAAAATAATATTTTGATGTTTCTAACATAATATGTATGTGCACATAATATATGGACATTGTGGAAACTAAAATTATGATTACAATAACACAATTTACATTGGTAAGATGTGAATGAACGTAGTATGTTTGGTGAGAACGTACAGTAATTTTTTTCCAAATACCCTCTTCTGACATCTGCCTCCAAAGATGTGATTTCACACATGGTGGAATGTATTTCATTTATATACTTTGGTCATTTATTTTCCCCAGAAAAAACGAAGGCTTTAAAAACATTCTATGTAGTAAGTATTGCAGAATAGTCGTTATTAATAGCTTTTACTTGTGTGATAGGTTTTCATAGTCAGAATATTAACAGTTCCATCTAAACGATCCAACATAATCGCTGTTATTAATATTAGATCCATTAAACCACAGTATAAAAATATATCATACGTTTTAGGCTTACCATTGTTAGTTTGAGTAATTTAATGAAATACATATCATAGCATGTCATATTTAATATTTTATTTATATGAAAAGCGCCTGGGATGGCTAAGCGCGTAAGGCGTGTGACTTGTAATTCGCGGGTTCGCGCCCGCGTCGCGCTATACATGCTCACCCTCCCAACCGTGGGGGTGTATAATATGTCGGTCAATCCCACTATTCGTTGGTAAAAGAGTAGCCCAAACGTTGGCGGTGGGTGGTGATGACTAGCTGCCTTCCCTCTAGTCTTACACTGCTAAATTAGGGACGGCTAGCACAGATAGCCCTCGAGTAGCTTTGTGCGAAATTCAAAACAAACAATGATATGAAAAAATGTTCCTAATTATACAAATGAAACTTTGGGTCATGCCTTTATACACATTGTCTTCTAAGCTTACTGTTCGTTTCGTAGTAAGTCGTAATATTATTATGGGGATTCAATGAGAAAAACTGAACACCATTTTTACACGAGAAATTATTACTTGTTGTAATTATGTCCGAGTAACTTGCTGTGTAATAAGCACGCATGCGCATAAAAACTTGAATTTGTAACTTTTTCAGCTCTAGAAAAAAAAGTATTAGAGACCGATGTGGAATAGTGACTTATGAAAACAAATGTATATATGTATGTGTGTATAATCCAGAATAAAATAAAATGTTATATCAGCAGTACGAAACAAAACTAATAATAAATGAAAACAGTTGTCTGTAAAACTGGGATGCCTTGTGTTTCCTTAATGATATACTAGAAACATTGGCGTCTAACACACTCATTCTTTACCAGTTGCTAAACAGAATTATATGAAAATAATAGCGCACGCGCATGTGACTTCACATATAGTCTTCAAGGTAACAACTAGTGTTGGCGAAGGCCCGGCATGGCCAGGTGGGTTAAGGCATTCGACTCGTAATCTGAGGGTCGTGGGTTTGAATCCATGTTCGCCCTTTCAGCCGTGGAGGCGTTATAAAATTACGGTCAATCCCACTATTTGTTGGTAAAAGAGTAGCCCAAGAATTGGCGGTGAGTGTTGGGGACAAGCTGCCTTCCCTTTAACCTTACACTACTAAATTAGGGACGACCAACGCAGATAGTCCTCGTATAGCTATGCGCGAAATTCAAAAAACAAACAACAAACAAATAATGTTGGCGAACGATTTTGGAAGCAAAAAGAAGTTGAAAGTTAAAGTGTGTATAAGTTTAAGTTATGATTATGAAATTATAGCAACGTTTGTTTCTCACCTTTCTGCTGTAGATTACTTCAAACGTCACACGTGTTTCACCTGAAACTCAAAAGAAAATCTAAGGAGAAGACAAAGGAATAATACGAAACAAGTAAATTGTCCAGCGAAGACCAATATTAGGCTTACGTTTTGATAAAGGTCCTTCTAGGCTTAGCTTTACGTGTATATTGTGTAGCCGCCGTATTTTAAAATGTAAACCGGTTTGATGTGATAGTAAATCTTACTCGTTACAACATTTCACTGGAAATTAATATACAAGATCAACTAAAGTCTGTAATGATTCATCTTCTTACGTCCCAATGTAATATAACGGTGAACTGAAGGTTAGCACGCATGTGTAAACATTTGTTTGTTAATAACTTATTAAGCTAGAATAGAAAGTTATTCTCAACTCCACATTCGTCTGTCGATCTATTTATCAGTAAGACAAAGAGAACTTGGAAATCAAGATGCGTCAGTTTATTATTCACACTCGGATAAAAACCTTCAAATATATAATTTAAAATTATTACACACACACTTATAGTTTTACATTGAAAGCTTCTCTTGCACAAATGAGCTTATCTCGCTTGAATTATGAATGTACGTAATGTAAATATGGTCCTTTTCAGAACCACATTATGGCTCAACGGTACATCCGCACGATTACCATGATAAAATTCGAGTTTTGATACTAGTACTGGATATAAATCCAGACAGCCAAACCAAACCAATACGTTTTCAAAAAAAAAAACACGAGCAAAACGTGAACTCAGGCGGGAAAGGAACAGGTGAGCTCATTGCAACTTTACTGACGAGACGACGTTAGGAGACTCGAGTACAGACAGTCGTAACGTTATAATCAATACGTCGTCAATCTAATTCAAATAAGTCAGCTTTCGATGAACCTAAACAAAATGATCGACCTTAGAGTGAATCAGGTTAACGTCCTACGGAGAAGCCAACACCTAGGTGTGATATCTGTGATCTGTGCTCGTAGGTCTCACTTCTCTCTTCTAAAAAATAAAAACTTCAGTTTTAGTGTTGTCTGATCGAAACGTTTGATTATCGATATAAAACATTCGTAGTCGCACAGTAAGAATTAATAGCATTAAGACAAGCTGTCATCCACAAAGGTATTGAGGGGAGGAAATCATAAAAAGTAAAAAGGGAAAGAGTGTGGGTTACGTAGGTAACCTGAGTGTGTGGGTTACGTCGGTAACCTGAGTGTGTGTTATGTAGGTAACCTGAGTGTGTGGGTTACGTAGATAACCTGAGTGTGTGGGTTACGTAGGTAACTTGAGTGTGGGTTACGTAGGTAACCTGAGTGTGTGTTACGTAGGTAACCTAAGTGTGGGTTACGTAGGTAATCTGAGTGTGTGTTACGTAGGTAACCTGAGTGTGTGTGTTACGTAGGTAATCTGAGTGTGGGTTACGTAGGTAACCTGAGTGTGTGGGTTACGTAGGCAACCTGGGTGTGATTTACGTAGGCAACCTGGGTGTGGGTTACGTAGGTAAACTGAGTGAAGGTTACGTAGGCAACCTGGGTGTGGGTTACGTAGGTAAAACCTATCATGGCGATTATACAAACGCTAATTTTCCTCATATAGATCCTTAATGTAGATTATATTTAACCCTAACAAAACCGAAAACAATGACACAAAAACACCAACAAAACCAATCCTATTATGACATAGCACTCTGCAGGTCGTAAATTCATCAAACGTACTCGTCCATTCAGCTGTGGGTGCACCGCATTGTGTCTCACTTGTTCGTTGGTAGAAGAGTAGTCCAAAAATTAACGGAAGATGGCGTTGACCGTTTGCTTTCACTCGTGGATGTCACTTCAAAAGTACAAACGTCAAGCACAGATAGCTCTTGAGTAGCTATCTCTGCACAAAATTCAAGAAAACAAAAACAAACACAAAGCAACAATGATAATAACTCGACCATCTGATAAGGAGTTGTAACGTGCTTATAGCAATCCGAAGTTCCTCATTAGATGTTGCATATAGTCACAGCTGTCACTACTGGTTATTCCCCAGCTCCAACCAACATCAGATGTTGCATGTAGTCACAGCTGTCATTACTTGTTATTCCCCAGCCCTAACCAGCATTAGATGTTGCATGTAGTCACAGCTGTCATTGCTTGTTATTCCCCAGCTCCAACCAACATCAGATGTTGCATGTAGTCACAGCTGTCACTACTGATTATTCACCAGCTCCAACCAACATCAGATGTTGCATGTAGTCACAGCTGTCACTACTGATTATTCACCAGCTCCAACCAACATCAGATGTTGCATGTAGTCACAGCTGTCACTACTGATTATTCACCAGCTCCAACCAACATCAGATGTTGCATGTAGTCACAGCTGTCACTACTGATTATTCACCAGCTCCAACCAACATCAGATGTTGCATGTAGTCACAGCTGTCATTACTTGTTATTCCCCAGCTCCAACCAACATCAGATGTTGCATGTAGTCACAGCTGTCACTACTGATTATTCACCAGCTCCAACCAACATCAGATGTTGCATGTAGTCACAGCTGTCATTACTTGTTATTCCCCAGCCCTAACCAGCATCAGATGTTGCATGTAGTCACAGCTGTCATTACTGGTTGTTCCCCAGCTCTAACCAACATCAGTGGTTACATATAGTCACAGCTGCCACTACTGGTTATTCCCCAGTTCTAACGATCATCAGATGTTACATATTATCACAGCTGTCACTACTGATTATTCACCAGCTCCAACCAACATCAGATGTTGCATATAGTCACAGCTGTCATTGCTTGTTATTCCCCAGCTCCAACCAACATCAGATGTTGCATATAGTCACAGCTTTCATTACTGGTTATTACCCAGTTCTAAGCAACATCAGATGTTGCATATAATCGCAGCTGTTGTTACAAGGTATTTCTCGCTGTTTCTTTCATGAAATACCAAGTAATCTTCACCAAATATATTATTATTCAATTATTAGAAGTGATTGTAAATAACTTGTCAGATTATCCATAAACACCTGTGTTACTTTTGTTTCTCAGACCATCCTGAACTCTATGCATAAATACCAACCCAGGTTTCATCTTGTACGAGCTAATGACATACTGAAGCTGCCGTACAGTACGTTTCGTACGTATGTCTTTAAAGAGACTGACTTTGTTGCTGTCACAGCTTATCAAAACGAAAAGGTCAGTGACGTCATTTTGTTGACTGTTAATGTACGAATAAATAAACATATTAACTGGTTTCATAGTTAAATGATATATAAATAAAATGTTATTGTCCATATGAGTGTACGAATAAATAAACATATTAACTGGTTTCATAGTTAAATGATATATAAATAAAATGTTATTGTCCATATGAGTGTACGAATAAATAAACATATTAACTGGTTTCATAGTTAAATGATATATAAATAAAATGTTATTGATGTTACGACTGTGAACAGGTAAACGGACTAGTTGACTTAATAGTATAGGATAAGAGAGTTAATAGCTTTAACTTTTGATCACAGTCCAGGGTTTTAAAGATTTTACTGAAATTGTTATTCGAACATTAATCATGCCACATTACATTTGTATCGAAAGCTTCAATATTTCATGATTCACATTAAAATAAGACGTACTTCAGCTGCTCGTCTTACATACAGCCATGTCGGAAGTGATAATTCTGTTCATATTCGTGGCTTAAGAGCCTATAAAGATACGACAAAAGCTGAGATAAGTGGTTGGATAAAACAGGGACTTACTTCCCTCGCGGGCAGTCTACGTGTTCTGATTAGTTTACAGTTTCGTCTGTTTAAAAGAAATCGACACCAGGCGATGCTATGTACACGGAAAGGGGTACGTGAGAAAGAATGAATTTCTTAATTGTTTATTCTGTATTGAAGTCACGCTGTATTTTGTTGTTATATCACGCTGTATTTTGTTGTTATATTCCATTTTATCGTCTAGGTAAGTGTCTGAACTGGTGTTGACCAATTGAAAGTTGAGTTATATAAATAAAAGCATTATTTGAAATGAAATTAGCAATGTGGTTATAAAATGGACGCCTATATATATATTTCAATAGTATGTTTTCTTCTTCAAGTTACAGTTTTGAACTACTATACCTCTACGTGGGTTTGTATTTATATTATTCATGCCTCTGGGTTTTGTTTTGTTTTTCTCCAGATTACCCAGTTGAAAATTGACAACAATCCTTTTGCCAAAGGGTTTAGGGACAGTGGCGCTGGAAAGAGAGACAAAAAGTGAGTTCGTTTTCGTCTTTTATAGTTTTTTATTTTTCCAAATACTCATCTCAACTATGGAAAAAAATTTTTTGGTAACAAAAAGAAAAAAAAGATAAAATTTTGTTAAGATATTCTACGTGTAGGTTTCAACATACTTGAGAACTAATTTAATGTAGTGTCTCTAGTTGTGGTGACGTCTTAGTTTACACACACACAAAATATCGAGATAAAATTTTGCTCAGATATTCCACATAAAATTACTTATGATGTTAATTAATATAATCTCCGCTAGGGTCCACGGTTCGTCGACTTTATGTGAACGAGATCGGTTAGTTTTTTCGCGTTCTCACTGATAAATAAAATAATAAACAGCAGTATCATTGGAAGACGTCAAAGAATTCTGGGTGTTTCTAGTACAAGAAAACCATTAAACTCTGTTTTATGGCTCTCTACATCGAGTCGGTGGCTACTCTGGTTTTGTTTTTTGGTTAATATCTAACATCAGTTGAAATGATGTGTTTTTTATTTATCGGTAGGTTGTGAATCAGTATACGTTTCAGATAACTATTTTTATTACCGCTGATTTATGGCAATTATTTTAATGTAGGCGCCAGGTGGCGCTGATTCACGATAATAACTCCTCTGGAGATGTGGCTGACAGTGAGCACCTGTCTTCAGAAGAACACGATAAACAGTCTGAAGACGAAGACACAATTGAAGTACACGAGGTACCAGAGTCCAGTTTGTCGCAAAGATGTGCATCAAGTAATGGACAAGAAAGAAACCAGACAAATGGTGTGATATTATGCATACATCAAAACTAGCATTTAATGATTAAAGTTACGTTTCACAGGACTATAGTTTTATATATAGTTGGATTGTTATGACTCATCATAGTTTTATATATAGAGTTGCATTGTTATGACTCATCATATTTTTATATAGAGAGTTGCATTGTTATGACTCTTCATAGTTTTATATATAGAGTTGCATTGTTATGACTCATCATAGTTTTATATATAGAGTTGGATTGTTATGACTCATCATATTTTTATATAGAGAGTTGCATTGTTATGACTCTTCATAGTTTTATATATAGAGTTGCATTGTTATGACTCATCATATTTTTATATATAGAGTTGCATTGTTATGACTCATCATATTTTTGTATAGAGAGTTGCATTGTTATGACTCATCATAGTTTTATATATAGAGTTGTATTGTTATGACTCATCATAGTTTTATATATAGAGTTGCATTGTTATGACTCATCATATTTTTATATAGAGAGTTGCATTGTTATGACTCTTCATAGTTTTATATATAGAGTTGCATTGTTATGACTCATCATATTTTTATATATAGAGTTGCATTGTTATGACTCATCATATTTTTGTATAGAGAGTTCCATTGTTATGACTCATCATAGTTTTATATACAGAGTTGCATTGTTATGACTCATAGTTTTATATATAGTTGTATTGTTATGACTCATCATAGTTTTATATATAGAGTTGCATTTCTATGACTCATCATAGTTTTATATGTAGTTGTATTTTTATAACTTATTATCCTTGGAAACCCTAAAGTAGTACCACTATGAGGTCTTCTTAAGACTTGGAATTATCCAAACTTGAGTATTTCAAGAGGTTTCTTGACCTACAAATTAAGTTGCTGATTTCAGAATAAATATAAAACAAAAGATTTGGTAAAAAGTAGTTGTTTTTTTCTTTAACAAAACTTTGAATTTTTATAACTTCTTAAATTATCGTAGTGTTTGAAAGTATCTATTGTACTCCATTATTATAAATTGAAAGTTATGTTGCGAACGTTTTATTATCTAGCATTGAAACAGTATTCGTTCGTAAAAAAAGAGACATAGAGAAAAATACAGTTTTACGCCTCTGGAGTTTTTGACAATGAAATATTAGTTGTGAAAACTGAGATGGCGTTATAGATAAGTTATTTGAATAAATGTAGCGAACAAATTATATCATTCCTTTTTATAATCTGGCGTTTCTTTTTACTTCATTTCCCAGGATGTGCTAAGCCTAACGGTCGTCAGACAATAGACGGAACAACGACGGATACGGACTCTTCACATAGTGACCGAGACGGTGATCTTTCGGAGGAAAACATTTCTTCTTCACTCCTTCACTCACTTTCTGACCTTACTTCAGCTGACCAGATTATAAACCCAAATGTGTCTCTGGGGACGGCGATGATTCCTCCCACAACTGTGCTCCCTTACTTGTACCCGTCATCTTTCTACAGTCCTTTCTTCCTACCGCCCAGTCTAGCGTCCTTGGCCACTTCTACATCGGCCCAGGTCTACCCGTTTCTGAAACAGAGTTACTCTGGACTTATGGAGCTGAACCATCGGTTAGGACAACAGCGCTTCTCTCCGTACCACGTCCACAAACCGAAATCTGATGCTGTCGTAGAGTTTACGTCTCCTACCCTTTCTCTTCCGACGCCATCACTAATTTCCTTTTTACCCAATTCCATACTGCAAACGGCGTTTCACGGGAGGGTGATCGACCAATCTCAGACCTTAATGTCTGGAGGATTAAATGAACTGAAAAACATGGAGAGTCTGGTCAGTGGTCTGACCAATGACCATCTTGTAGCGCGTTGACGGGTCTTACTGACCAAATATATTTCGTGAACTGTAATTCTTCTTATCACTAGCTTCTGTTGTGTTTTCACGGGAGGATGACATCTGTAAGTGTTTCTGATATTTTACAGTAAGAAACTGCCATATTTAATCTATCTAACAGAAGATCAGGTGTGTGTGTGTGTGACACTATCCATTCTATAAACCACTGGATTGTGATTAGCCTAATATACTCCGTAAGAAACTGAACGTTGTTTGTTATTTTCAACTTGATCTACACAAATCCCAGAAGTCCAGTTATTTTGGATCGAATGGATTTACAATAAACGTAGTTACATAGTGTTGGAACTGACCATAAGCAACTAAACCGTACAAACAACTGTTTTTTGTTAAAGAAACTCTGAAGTATTTGTAAGGAGCTAACAAACATTTAATGATCTGGGTTCTCAGGTAAATATATTATCTTCTTATTTGTACGTTATCTGATGAGTTTCCAGATGTACTGGCGCCATGACTGTGTTTCCAAACTCTGCATGGTTTAATTTAGAAGTTTACAATAAACAATATCAAAACTTAGAAAATGGAATTATACTCGTAATAATTACAATTAAACATATAAAAGGTTAGGTTTGAATTAGGTACAACTAAGCCTAGATTTATAATATTTAGATGTCGTGCCTGATTTAAGTGAAATTAATCATTGAGAAGGATTTGTCCAAAATAGATGCAATAAAGCATAGACGTACAGGTGCAAAATAACATAGAGGGGAAGATATACTTTAAACAGGTGCAAAATAACATAGAGGGGAAGATATACTTTAAACAGGTGCAAAATAACATAGAGGGGGAGATATACTTTAAACAGGTGCAAAATAACATAGAGGGGGAGATATACTTTAAACAGGTGCAAAATAACATAGAGGGGGAGCTATACTTTAAACATGTGCAAAATAACATAGAGGGGGGGAGATACTTTAAACAGGTGCAAAATAACATAGAGGGGAGATACTTTAAACAGGTGCAAAATAACATAGAGGGGAGATATACTTTAAACAGGTGCAAAATAACATAGAGGGGAGATACTTTAAACAGGTGCAAAATAACATAGAGGGGAGATAATCTTTAAACAGGTGCAAAATAACATAGAGGGGGAGATATACTTTAAACATGTGCAAAATAACATAGAGGGGGAGATATACTTTAAACATGTGCAAAATAACATAGACTTTAAACATGTGCAAAATAACATAGGGGAGATATACTTTAAACAAAAACAAAATAACATAGAGGGGAGATATACTTAAAACAGGGAGTGCAAAATAACATAGAGGGGGAGATATACTTTAAACAGGTGCAAAATAACATAGAGGGGAGATACTTTAAACAGGTGCAAAATAACATAGAGGGGGAGATATACTTTAAACAGGTGTAAAATAACATAGAGGGGGAGATAATCATTAAACAGGTGCAAAATAACATAGAGGGGGAAATATACTTTAAACATGTGCAAAATAACATAGAGGGGAGATATACTTTAAACAGGTGCAAAATAACATAGAGGGGGAGATATACTTTAAACAGGTGCAAAATAACATAGAGGGGAGATATACTTTAAACAGGTGCAAAATAACATAGAGGGGGAGATATACTTTAAACAGGTGCAAAATAACATAGAGGGGGAGATATACTTTAAACAGGTGCAAAATAACATAGAAGGGAAGATATACTTTAAACAGGTGCAAAATAACATAGAGGGGGGAGATATACTTTAAACAGGTGCAAAATAACATAGAGGGGGGAGATATACTTTAAACAGGTGCAAAATAACATAGAGGGGGAGATATACTTTAAACAGGTGCAGTTAAGAATCGAGGTGATATTCAAAGTTGATTAAATTGAACATAGAATAAATTTTACCCAAAGAACAATCGAGCATAGAAAAAATTATGCAAGATGTAGATGTAGAGATTAACCTAAAAAAATGGTTTTTCTCCCTTTTCATACACAAAAAAATTATTCATAAATTTATGGCTAACCATATTTTTTACACCTTTTTAGTAACGAACAATAAATGTAACAATAAAAAGCAGTACTGGTAACAACAACCATTGTTGAATAAATACCATTGTTTAAAATTAGCTGGAAACTAAATTTTTCAGGAGGAAATTACAGTTTAACGTAATTTGGAAGAACGTAGAGTTATCATTGTTGTTTATCAGGTTTTGTGAACAACATGTTTTGTAGCAAGGTTACATTGTGTAAAGAAACAGATTCATAGCGATAATATGCACATGGATGTAGATTTTATATTGAATGTCATGAAAAATATGTCTTGTTTTCGTTCATGTTTATAGAGAGAGAAACCACCACTTTCTTCAACACTACGTTAGCGGTTTTTGTGCCTCGAACTAAAATACTTCAATGCACTTCAATAAAACCATGACAGAGCCATCTGACGGGACTCTGAGAACTTTTCTTCGTTCCATCTAAGTATAGTCGACAGGATATATTTGCGGGAGGATTCTTCAATATCTTGTGTTCACTAGACTTATCGCAGCGCTAGGAATGGTTTTACAGTGTTGTAAAATATCCACCGTTTTCTTTTAATCAACAAAGTAGTTTAAGGTTAGCGTTTAATGTGAAAACAAAGTTCATTCATTCAGATCGTGTGTCCAAAATATCGATAAGGACTAACTAGGTATTTGGTAGAAACTTTGAACCGATGACGTACAGGAATGAGTAACGTATGAAATCAGAAATGGAACGTTCTATTTATATATTGTAAACTACAGGCAATATTTCAAGATAAGTGCATCAGTATAGTTTAAAAGTATGATCCTCTTGTCGTGTCTTATCTGTACACCAACATTGCAGTGCGCAGTAGAGGTGATAACCTTTGCAATATAGAATGTTTTAATTATGTCAGGCTAATTGTCCAACTTAAATGAAAGTTTCTTCTCTGTTGAGGTGATATCCACGAATTTATTTCACTGTATTATTATGATAATGAATGACCATTTAAAATTTATTTTGTCTCAAATATTTTGTTTTCTTTTAACTCCAAGAAAACAAGAGTGGTTTTGAAATAGTCTAGATAATGTTAGGGTTAGCTATTACGAGATAATGTTAGGGTTAGCTATTACGAAATAAATAAATACTTAATTTTCAGTTGAAACTAGTCAGTGTTTGGTAGGATTAAGTCTTCCTTTCAGTCGCCAATACCAAATGATAAATCTTTGTTTTACCATCACCAAGATAAGAATAAAACATTTTTATGCAAGCGGTAAAAAAAAAATCCACCTGTTTCTAAAATGTTTCAAATGATAACCTTAACCCTAGAATCATTGGACAACTAAACCATTGTGTAAGATATCGTCTTATTTATAATACTGATGACGGCTTCCTACCTAACACTTCATGTACAATATTTGGAAGGATGACACAAATTTTGTTCCTGGATGGTATGTGTTATTTTTTAATTGCTTATGTTGTAAAAGTACAGAAAATGGGCATTATTCCCTTCAACTTTGCTTTTGTGATCTGAATAATGAAATTTAGAAATTAACCTATTTTCTATGTAAAAACGGGCAAATTTGCACATTTTCATTTACATAAGGTCTGAATAAAACAACATCTGAATCAAGACTTACATGTATTTATACTAAAGTTATACAAAAATGTTCAGAAGTGAGTAGTTTTTCGAGATTTGCTACTGTTATGTCAATCACTTTCATGTGTCAGCCCCCAAATATAGTCTCCCATCATGTTTTAGTTATACGCTCCCAGGTCACAAAAGCAAAGTTTGAAGAATAAAATAGGTCTTTTCCATTTACTTTAGGCATAAGCAAATAACACTTTCTGTCCAGGAACAAGAAAGTTTAAAAATTTGTTACGTAGTGTTATCACTCAGTTGGATGTGTGTAATAAATTAAAGATTTGATTTGACAAACCAAGTATTATCAGTAAATGTATGAACGACCGTGTTGTTTTAGTCTTTAAATTAGATATATGTATATATACCATACACTTTGGGCTGTATCCGTATATAATCAGTAGAACGTACACCCAAGGGCTACACGTAGCTAGTGTGTTAAACGTGCTCTTCGTTTGTTGAAATTCATTTAAGTTGTGTTGAATAAGAGTGCTATTTATGTACATCCTGTAAACATATGTATATATATATAGTTTACATGTATATGTACATCCTGTAAACATATGTATATATATATAGTTTACATGTGAATGTATATGTACATCCTGTAAACATATGTATATATATATAGTTTACATGTGAATGTAACATTATGTACATCCTGTAAACATATGTATGTATACATATATATAGTTTACATGTGAATGTATATGTACATCCTGTAAACATATGTATATATATATATATAGTTTACATGTGAATGTAACATTATGTACATCCTGTAAACATATGTATATATATATAGTTTACATGTGAATGTAACATTATGTACATCCTGTAAACATATGTATATATATATATAGTTTACATGTGAATGTAACATTATGTACATCCTGTATATAGATAGAGTGAATATCTTTTCTTCTTATGTTTTTAAATGGACTTGCAGGAAATAAACATCTTTTTCTCTGCTGTGCTGCACGTTTTTCATTACTTATTATTCATATTTTACTATACATATAATTTAGAGTGAGTTGTTATCTACCATTCAGAGTTGGGTGGCTTGTTTGTTTTGGAATTTCGCACAAAGCTACTCGAGGGCTATCTGCGCTAGCCGTCCCTAATGTAGCAGTGTAAGACTAGAGGGAAGGCAGCTAGTCATCATCACCCACCGTTAACTCTTGGGCTATTCTTTTACCAACGAAAAGTGGGATTGACCGTCACATAATAACGCCCGCACAGCTGGGAGGGCGAGCATGTTTGGCGCGACGCGGGCGCGAACTCGCGACCCTCGGATTACGAGTCGCGCGCCTTACGCGCTTGGCCATTCCGGGCCGAGCTGGGTGGCTCGAAGCTATGATACGATGATGTACCTGGACTAGTTCGTCTTAGGATTCTTTTCCCGATGAAAAAGGGGTGAAAGACGCCCAGAAATAGGACCCGTTTCAATTGTTTTTTCTAGACTTCTCCTTTTGAAGACGTAGGTGCTTAATTTGTTGAATGGGTCCGTTACTACTTTACATTGTGTATGTAATTATAATATAAAGAGATCGTTAGGGATTTAATGATCTAAGAAAGAAAAACATTACCAAACATTGTTCTTTGTTATAACGTTTGCTTTCTTGGCGGGAATCCTCAGCTAGTTGTTATGAATATCGACTTCTGATATTTTAACAAAACGATAAGTTTTTACTTTGATGTAATTACATTTTAAACCACACTGTTCAAGCGTGTTATTTGTAATAACGACACACACATTCAGACGATTAGTTAATTAGTGAATAAACAGCTATTACCGATTACTCTAAGTTAAGATTCATGTATTCCTTAGTGAAACTCCCCAAGTAGTAACGGTATATGTTTGGATTCCAAATCGAGAAATGGGGTTTTGATACTCCATATTACGATAGAAGTTTTATGATTAAAATACAACAAAACATAATTAGAAAAAATGTTTTACAGCTTGGTAATCAGTAGCCTCGAATATTTATAGTATTTTTTTTAGTCATTTATGTTTATAAACAAAAACAGTTCTCGTTCACTTGATTCTTAAATCGGAACGCTATGTGTAAGTTAATATTAACATTTCAAACGCTTTATTTCTTAAGTGGTTAAAAACCGAAAACTAAATAAAAACATTTTCAAAATAGCATGAACGAAATGTGTTGTTACAGACCACCAGATGGAGCTGATGAAATTAGAAAGAAACTTTACAGTGAGGTAACGATTTCAGCTGTTAATGAAGTTATAATTATGGGTGGTTTTAATTTCAGGTGCATTGACTGGGAAATACTGCAGTCAAACCGTGAGGGAGGAAGGAAGGTTTGTGGCAACTGTTGAAGATGGATTTTTTTCACCAATAAATCAAGGAACCTTCTAGAAATTTGTTTGATTTGTTTTGAACTTCGCGCAAAGCTACACGAAGGCTATCTGCGCTAGCCGTCCCTAATTTAGCAGTGTAAGAATTTTGGGCTACTCTTTTACCAACAAATAGTGGAATTGACTGTCACATTCTAACACTCCCACAGCTGAAAGGGCGAGTATGTTTGGTTTGTTTTGGATTTCCTGCAAAGCTACATGAGGGTTATCTGCGCTAGCTGTCTCTAATTTTGCAGTGAAATACTAGAGGGAAAGCAGCTAGTCATCACCACCCACCGCCAACTCTTGGGCTAATCTTTTACCAACGAATAGTGGGATTGAGAGTCACATTATAATGTCCCCACGGCTGAAAGGGCGAGCATGTTTAGTGTGAGGAGGATTTGAACGCGCGATCCTCGGATTACGAGTCGCGTGCCTGACCAGAAGTAATCCTATTTTAGATTTATTGTTAACTTCTAATATAGAAATGGTTAAGTGAGTGAAAATTGGGTAACACCTCGGTGCAAGTGATCATTGCTGTATTAGGTTTGATATCTTGCTACATATGGAATAATGATATTTTGATTCCAAGTTAAAAAAATACAATTTTGAATGGATGCAACAGGAATTATCTGTTGTGAATTAGACAGCTGAGTTATCTGATTGTTATCTGTGGATTGTTTTCTAAAAACGTATTAAGTTTTCAAAACAAATATGTTCCTTACAGGAAGAAACAGATAGCTACGGGTAAGAAAAACAACCTTGCCTTATAAAGGATATAAAACATCAAATTAATAAAAAACCATCTCAAATTTAAAATATTTAAATTAAGTAGTATTTTATAAAATCCCCCCAAGTACAGCAGTAAGTCCACGGATTTACAACACTAAAATCCGGGGTTCGATTCCCCGCGGTGGGCTCAGCAGGTTGCCCGATGTGGCTTTGCAATGAGAAAACACACCCTCAAATAGTATTATACAAGATTATGGAAGACCAAGAAAGTTGTTCGAATATCCGAAAGGATGTATGAAAAACATTTAGCAGAAAACATAAAAACATACAGAAATGAGTTTTTAAATACAAGGGTGAACAATGTTAAGATTAGAATAGGACCCATGAAGGATGGTAAGTGAAGGCTTGTATCTGATGATTATGAAACGGCTAGGTTATTGAATTCTGCATTTTTTCAATTTTTACTAATGAATATTTAAGCAGTAATCATCATCTTGAACAACTGACAGATGAAAACAAAGTTGAACAAGCCAGTTCTATAAATTCTGATCTTGTTTAAATAAAATTGGGAAACTTAAACAATAATAAGGCTTCTAGGACAGATAATATTTCCTCTAGGGTTTTAAAATATTATATAAAAGACTTATAAAGAAACATCTCTATAGATGTGAGGGATAAGTTAACTAATTGGATAGAAGAGTGGCTTGATGGAAGAAAACAGAGAGTTGTTACAAATGTAGTTCAGTCAAAGTGGAATATTAACACAAGTAGTTAACTAATTGGATAGAAGAGTGGCTTGATGGAAGAAAACAGAGAGTTGTTACAAATGTAGTTCAGTCAAAGTGGAATATTAACACAAGTAGTTAACTAATTGGATAGAAGAGTGGCTTGATGGAAGAAAACAGAGAGTTGTTACAAATGTAGTTCAATCAAATTAGAATATTAACACAAGTAGGGTACCTCAGGGGTCAGTCTTAGGATTGTTGCTTTTCCTATTTATATTAATGACGTAGATGAATGAATGGTCAATAAAGTATTTAAATTTACATATGATATCAAGAACTTGGTTGTTGCTAACTGTGAAGATATCAAGAACTTGGTTGTTGCTAACTGTGAAGATATCAAGAAGTTGGTTGTTACTAACTGTGAAGATATCAAGAACTTGGTTGTTGCTAACTGTGAAAATATCAAGAACTTGGTTGTTGCTAACTGTGAAGATATCAAGAACTTGGTTGTTACTAACTGTGAAGATATCAAGAACTTGGTTGTTGCTAACTGTGAAGATGTCAAGAACTTGGTTGTTGCTAACTGTGAAGATATCAAGAAGTTGGTTGTTACTAACTGTGAAGATGTCAAGAACTTGATTGTTGCTAACTGTGAAGATGTCAAGAACTTGATTGTTGCTAACTGTGAAGATATCAAGAAGTTGGTTGTTACTAACTGTGAAGATATCAAGAACTTGGTTGTTACTAACTGTGAAGATATCAAGAACTTGGTTGTTGCTAACTGTGAAGAGAATGTTTCTGATTTAGTGAGCTGGATGAATAAATGACAAATGGATTTTAATTATATTAAATACAAGATATTGCATGGGGGCTATCATACTTTAAATTATAATTTGGATGGGAAATAACCTTAACAATATCATGAAAGAAAAGAATCTTCGTGTAATGGTTGATCAGTCTCTTAAACCATCCAAGCAGAGTGCTGTTGGTAGTGGTAGAGCCAGTAGGATTTTAGGTTATATCTACAGAAATATTAAATACAAGTCTAAAGATGTTATAATTTCATTGTACTAGCCACTGGCTAGGCCATATTTGGAATATTGTGTTCGGTCTTGGGATCCTTACCTAAAAAAGATATTTAACTGTTAAAAAGGGTTCAGAGAAGGGTTATTAGAATGGGTTGTCATATGGGGGGAGCTTAAGATTATCAAAACTGTTTTCTCTTGAAATAAAAGAGTTAGAGGGGATCTGATTGAGTGTTTAAGGTTTTAAAAGGAATTATTAATGTTCATGTATCAACATTCATCATATTGAACAGGGCGAATTATAGAACTATGGGACACAAATATAGATTTAGACACAGGTAGAAACTGACTTTAGCTAAGACAATTTTATTTTTCCACTAGGGTGGTTGGCTTGTGGAATTGGTTGCCTTCAGATGTTGTGGAGACAGTAAATTTAAATGAGTTAAAAAGAAGGCTTGGTAAATATATGAATGATAAGGGCTGGATTTAAAAACTTTAAATTTATTTAATTAATGGTTACAGTTTGGGTTATAAGATGGGACAACTGAAATAGACCAATAAATCCCTTGTTGTCTAAACATTATGTTATGTTAGCTTCTTAGCTTTTTATTAATAATGAAAATGTTAGGTTCAAATCATTGCCACACTTGTAATTTATATTTTAAACAGACTTGAAATATTTTGTTACAAAACATGAAACCTTCTGTTACATTTTTTTTGTTAAATTAAAAACCCTGAATAGCCGATTTTATTTCAAGCATTCCATCAGACCCCATTGTGTGAAAAATCATAATTTATTTAACAGTTTTCAAAACAGCATTCATCATACAATAATTCTAACATAATTATCACTTTGGCAACAGAAATGAAAGGCACCCGGCATGGCCAGGTGGGTTATGGCGTTTGACTCGTAACTGAGGGTCGCACCAAACCTGCTCGCCCTATCAGCCGTAGGGGGCGCGCGTTATGATGTGACAGTCAATCCCACTTATTCGTTGGTAAAAGAGTAGCCCAAGAGTTGGAGGTGGGTGGTTATGGCTATCTGCCTTCCCTCTAGTCTTATACTGCTAAATTAGGGACGGCTAGCGCAAATAGTGTAGCTTTGCGCAAAATTCAAAAACAAACAAACCTCCCACCCCAGTAACTCACAGGTAAACATGAAGTCTTATAATGCTAAAACGTAGTGGGCACATTTCAGAGAGCCCACAGAAAGCTTAACAACAAAAACAATCCATTTAATTTGTACGATTCAGTGATGACGTTCAGATAAAGAATATCTCAACACCACGAACAACAGAGGTGTAGAAACTATACAAGATGCTGTTTCTCTGTTATTTTATTACTAAATATTAATGGCTTAACAGTACTGGTGATTAATTAAAACTGTAATCGGCTTAAAACACAAAGTTCATTGGTTGTAGTGTTTTTCATATTAAAATATAAATGGTACATTTTACTGGGATATTAAGTGTAGATTCGTTCTTCGCTAACTATGCAAGTTTTAAACGGTTCAACACTGGCTTCTAAAATTAGCCAATTTTGGTTTCAATGTTTTCAACCCGAATGAGCAGATAGACCAAGTTGTAATATCACAAAGATCCCTCTAGGGTACTTATGGTCCGATCACAGAGACACCTCCAGGATACTTATTGTCGGATCACAAAGACCCTTCTTTACGATGCTTACGTAATTACCCATGATTTTGAATTACTGACTAGAGGAATTGCAACCAGTCATGAACAGCCGTCCCCAACGGTAGATTGCGTGGGCACTATTTTATAAAGTGCCCATAACGGAAAACGTAAAACGTGGTTTTGAGCCTCGGACCTCTCGATCGTCACTAGGAAGTGGCCAGTCAGAAGGAAGATTAAGTGTTAAAAGAATAAGAAACAAAAGAGAAAATAAGTACCTCATTATAAACATGAAGATAAGTACATGATTATAAACATGAAAATAAGTACATGATTATAAACATGAAAATCAGTACATGATTATAAACATGAAAATCAGTACATGATTATAAACATGAAGATAAGTACCTCATTATAAACATGAAGATAAGTACATGATTATAAACATGAAGATAAGTACATGATTATAAACATGAAGATAAGTACATGATTATAAACATGAAAATAAGTACATGATTATAAACATGAAGGTAAGTTCCTGATTATAAACATGAAGATAAGTACATGATTATAAACATGAAGATAAGTACATGATTATAAACATGAAAATAAGTACATGATTATAAACATGAGGATAAGTTCCTGATTATAAACATGAAGATAAGTACATGATTATAAACATGAAGATAACTACATGATTATAAACATGAAAATAAGTACATGATTATAAACATGAAGATAAGTACATGATTATAAACATGAAGATAAGTACATGATTATAAACATGAAGATAAGTACATGATTATAAACATGAAAATAAGTACATGATTATAAACATGAAGATAAGTTCCTGATTATAAACATGAAGATAAGTTCCTGATTATAAACATGAAGATAAGTACATGATTATAAACATGAAGATAAGTACATGATTATAAACATAAAAATAAGTACATGATTATAAACATGAAGATAAGTTCCTGATTATAAACATGAAGATAAGTACATGATTATCAAACTTACTCTGCCCATTTTTAATGGTTCATGCCCAGTACGGTACATACTGTTACATGATTGGTATGGTATTTTCCAATACATGCTTGGTGTAGTGCTGTACATTTACCACTTATGAAGATGACTAATAGTTTTGTTTTTGTAATTATCAACAAAACAACTTGAGTCATGAATCATTTTATGCTAGGTAATAACAGGAATGAAACAACAATTTATAAGCGCGAGGGGCCGGCCTGGCCAGGTGGTTAGGATGTTCGACTCGAATCTTCGTCAAATCAAACATACAAGCCCTCTCAGCCGTGGGGGCATTATAACGTGACGATCAATCCCACTATTCGTTGGTAAAGAGTAGCCCAAGATTTGGTGGTAGGTGTTGACAACTAGCTGACTACCCTCTAATCTTACACTGCTAAATCAGGAATAGCTAGCACAGATAGCCCTAGTTTACCTTCGCGCGAATTTCAAAAGACCAACAAAAGTATCATAATCGTGTTTATATTTGTGAAGTAGTCATCTATATCATACAACAATATGATAATATTTATATAAATCATCGGGGTATTATTTGGTTGCCTCTATCCTATTACAATAACATATGTCTAGTTTTGATGGGTGAAATATTTGGGGTATCTTTGTCTTTGTCCTGTGCAGTATGTTCCCCTATCACAGATACAACATTTATCTGCCTTTCTCCTATTCTAAATTGTCCTACGTGTAAGTGATAGGTGAAATCTTTGGGATACCTTTGACCTGATGCAACCATCTAAACATGTCTGTGACATAAAATTTATTCGAATCACAAATTATTGACAAAGGTATTGTAGCTTTGCTACTTTCTCTCGAACGAGTGTTTATAGTTTTAATTGGACAATCGTTAAAATATATTTTTTATTATTCCAGTAGAGGAAAGAATTAAAAGGTAAAATTAATCACCACCACTGTTGAATAATTATGAAATTGTAATTACTTATTGATAGAAAACTTTGTTCACTATTACGAGATTCCATAAAAATTAATTACACGCTAAGGATAACGAAATGTTCATAACTCACTAATTAACATTTCTCGTTTTCAATTTGTTGATGTTATTAACCACAAAGCTATAGAAAGGGCTATCTATGCTCTTCCAACCACGGGTATCGAAACCCAGTTTCTAACAGTATAAGTCCGCAGACACACCGCTTTATCACTGGAGTGGGGGTATCAAGTTTTATTTGTATACATACATGTAAATGTTACATAAATCTCATAAAATAAAAATTATAATTTATTACATGACACAGCTGTTGTTAAAAAGTTTGGTATTTACTTACTTTTACATGGAAGAAACAAACCAACCAAGAAATTATAAGCCTGAAGACCAAACGATGTATACAGGTTTGTTCCATCAGTAACAAAATTCTTGTTTATTTGTTTATAACTCGTTGTTATTATGATAGATTATGAACACAGCAGTCTGATGAAAATAATTGTTGTTGTTGTTGTTTCTTGTAGGTTTTAATAAAAAGATTGGTGTCTTTTATAGTTGAACTGAGTCCTCTCATTAGTACTATATACTGAATGAGTCCTCTCATCAGTACTATATACTGAATGAGTCCTCTCATTAGTACTATATACTGAACTGAGTCCTCTCATTAGTACTATATACTGAATGAGTCCTCTCATTAGTACTATATACTGAACTGAGTCCTCTCATCAGTACTATATACTGAATGAGTCCTCTCATTAGTACTATATACTGAATGAGTCCTCTCATTAGTACTATATACTGAATGAGTCCTCTCATTAGTACTATATACTGAATGAGTCCTCTCATTAGTACTATATACTGAATGAACCATTCGTGAACATGTGACTGTGGACCAGCCTTACAAGCTCTGTTTGATTCGATTTAACACATCTACTCAAGTGAGGTCGAACGTTTTTCAGTTTTTAGAATACGATTTTCACTGTGGCGACATAAGTTGGAAAGTTTAGAACAAAAATGATTAACTTTCAGAACAATTTATTCTTTTTGTTCTTTGAGCGTGCATTGCTGAGGTAGTAATAACTATAAACCTTGCTGAGGTAGTAATAACTGTAAACCTTGCTGAGGTAGTAATAACTATAAACCTTGCTGAGGTTGTAATAACTATAAACCTTGCTGAGGTTGTAATAACTATAAACCTTGCTGAGGTAGTAATAACTATAAACCTTGCTGAGGTAGTAATAACTATAAACCTTGCTGAGGTAGTAATAACTATAAACCTTGCTGAGGTTGTAATAACTATAAACCTTGCTGAGGTAGTAATAACTATAAACCTTGGTGAGGTTGTAATAACTATAAACCTTGCTGAGGTAGTAATAACTATAAACATTGCTGAGGTTGTAATAACTATAAACCTTGCTGAGGTTGTAATAACTATAAACCTTGCTAAGGTTGTAATAACTATAAACCTTCCTGAGGTTGTAATAACTATAAACCTTGCTGAGGTTGTAATAACTATAAACATTGCTGAGGTTGTAATAACTATAAACCTTGCTGAGGTTGTAATAACTATAAACCTTGCTGAGGTAGTAATAACTATAAACCTTGCTGAGGTAGTAATAACTATAAACCTTGCTGAGGTTGTAATAACTATAAACCTTGCTGAGGTGGTAATAACTATAAACCTTGCTGAGGTAGTAATAACTATAAACCTTGCTGAGGTTGTAATAACTATAAACCTTGCTGAGGTTGTAATAACTATAAACCTTGCTGAGGTTGTAATAACTATAAACCTTGCTGTGGTTGTAATAACTATAAACCTTGCTGAGGTAGTAATAACTATAAACCTTGCTGAGGTTGTAATAACTATAAACCTTGCTGAGGTAGTAATAACTATA
This sequence comes from Tachypleus tridentatus, assembly GCF_004210375.1. Lineage (NCBI taxonomy): Eukaryota > Metazoa > Arthropoda > Merostomata > Xiphosura > Limulidae > Tachypleus > Tachypleus tridentatus. The sequence goes on from NC_134831.1 coordinate 102,462,609, forward strand.
AACCTTGCTGAGGTTGTAATAACTATAAACCTTGCTGAGGTTGTAATAACTATAAACCTTGCTGAGGTGAGGTTGTAATAACTATAAACCTTGCTGAGGTAGTAATAACTATAAACCTTGCTGAGGTTGTAATAACTATAAACCTTGCTGAGGTTGTAATAACTATAAACCTTGCTGAGGTTGTAATAACTATAAACCTTGCTGAGGTAGTAATAACTATAAACCTTGCTGAGGTAGTAATAACTATAAACCTTGCTGAGGTTGTAATAACTATAAACCTTGCTGAGGTTGTAATAACTATAAACCTTGCTGAGGTTGTAATAACTATAAACCTTGCTGAGGTTGTAATAACTATAAACCTTGCTGAGGTTGTAATAACTATAAACCTTGCTGAGGTTGTAATAACTATAAACCTTGCTGAGGTTGTAATAACTATAAACCTTGCTGAGGTAGTAATAACTATAAACCTTGCTGAGGTAGTAATAACTATAAACCTTGCTGAGGTTGTAATAACTATAAACCTTGCTGTAATAACTATAAACCTTGCTGAGGTTGTAATAACTATAAACCTTGCTGAGGTTGTAATAACTATAAACCTTGCTGAGGTAGTAATAACTATAAACCTTGCTGAGGTTGTAATAACTATAAACCTTGCTGCTGAGGTTGTAATAACTATAAACCTTGCTGAGGTTGTAATAACTATAAACCTTGCTGAGGTTGTAATAACTATAAACTTGCTGAGGTTGTAATAACTATAAACCTTGCTGAGGTTGTAATAACTATAAACCTTGCTGAGGTTGTAATAACTATAAACCTTGCTGAGGTAGTAATAACTATAAACCTTGCTGAGGTTGTAATAACTATAAACCTTGCTGAGGTTGTAATAACTATAAACCTTGCTGAGGTAGTAATAACTATAAACCTTGCTGAGGTTGTAATAACTATAAACCTTGCTGAGGTTGTAATAACTATAAACCTTGCTGAGGTAGTAATAACTATAAACCTTGCTGAGGTTGTAATAACTATAAACCTTGCTGAGGTTGTAATAACTATAAACCTTGCTGAGGTTGTAATAACTATAAACCTTGCTGAGGTAGTAATAACTATAAACCTTGCTGAGGTTGTAATAACTATAAACCTTGCTGAGGTTGTAATAACTATAAACCTTGCTGAGGTAGTAATAACTATAAACCTTGCTGAGGTAGTAATAACTATAAACCTTGCTGAGGTAGTAATAACTATAAACCTTGCTGAGGTTGTAATAACTATAAACCTTGCTGAGGTGAGGTTGTAATAACTATAAACCTTGCTGAGGTAGTAATAACTATAAACCTTGCTGAGGTAGTAATAACTATAAACCTTGCTGAGGTAGTAATAACTATAAACCTTGCTGAGGTAGTAATAACTATAAACCTTGCTGAGGTAGTAATAACTATAAACCTTGCTGAGGTTGTAATAACTATAAACCTTGCTGAGGTAGTAATAACTATAAACCTTGCTGAGGTTGTAATAACTATAAACCTTGCTGAGGTAGTAATAACTATAAACCTTGCTGAGGTTGTAATAACTATAAACCTTGCTGAGGTGAGGTAGTAATAACTATAAACCTTGCTGAGGTAGTAATAACTATAAACCTTGCTGAGGTTGTAATAACTATAAACCTTGCTGAGGTAGTAATAACTATAAACCTTGCTGAGGTAGTAATAACTATAAACCTTGCTGAGGTAGTAATAACTATAAACCTTGCTGAGGTAGTAATAACTATAAACCTTGCTGAGGTTGTAATAACTATAAACCTTGCTGAGGTAGTAATAACTATAAACCTTGCTAAGGTTGTAATAACTATAAACCTTGCTGAGGTAGTAATAACTATAAACCTTGCTGAGGTTGTAATAACTATAAACCTTGCTGAGGTAGTAATAACTATAAACCTTGCTGAGGTTGTAATAACTATAAACCTTGCTGAGGTTGTAATAACTATAAACCTTGCTGAGGTTGTAATAACTATAAACCTTGCTGAGGTTGTAATAACTATAAACCTTGCTGAGGTTGTAATAACTATAAACCTTGCTGAGGTTGTAATAACTATAAACCTTGCTGAGGTTGTAATAACTATAAACCTTGCTGAGGTAGTAATAACTATAAACCTTGCTGAGGTTGTAATAACTATAAACCTTGCTGAGGTTGTAATAACTATAAACCTTGCTGAGGTTGTAATAACTATAAACCTTGCTGTGAGGTTGTAATAACTATAAACCTTGCTGAGGTAGTAATAACTATAAACCTTGCTGAGGTTGTAATAACTATAAACCTTGCTGAGGTTGTAATAACTATAAACCTTGCTGAGGTTGTAATAACTATAAACCTTGCTAAGGTTGTAATAACTGTAAACCTTGCTGAGGTTGTAATAAGTAATAACTATAAACCTTGCTGAGGTAGTAATAACTATAAACCTTGCTGAGGTTGTAATAACTATAAACCTTGCTGAGGTAGTAATAACTATAAACCTTGCTGAGGTTGTAATAACTATAAACCTTGCTGAGGTTGTAATAACTATAAACCTTGCTGAGGTAGTAATAACTATAAACCTTGCTGAGGTTGTAATAACTATAAACCTTGCTGAGGTAGTAATAACTATAAACCTTGCTGAGGTTGTAATAACTATAAACCTTGCTGAGGTAGTAATAACTATAAACCTTGCTGAGGTAGTAATAACTATAAACCTTGCTGAGGTTGTAATAACTATAAACCTTGCTGAGGTAGTAATAACTATAAACCTTGCTGAGGTTGTAATAACTATAAACCTTGCTGAGGTTGTAATAACTATAAACCTTGCTGAGGTAGTAATAACTATAAACCTTGCTGAGGTAGTAATAACTATAAACCTTGCTGAGGTTGTAATAACTATAAACCTTGCTAAGGTTGTAATAACTGTAAACCTTGCTGAGGTAGTAATAACTATAAACCTTGCTGAGGTAGTAATAACTATAAACCTTGCTGAGGTAGTAATAACTATAAACCTTGCTGAGGTTGTAATAACTATAAACCTTGCTGAGGTAGTAATAACTGTAAACCTTGCTAAGGTTGTAATAACTGTAAACCTTGCTGAGGTAGTAATAACTATAAACCTTGCTGAGGTTGTAATAACTATAAACCTTGCTGAGGTAGTAATAACTATAAACCTTGCTGAGGTAGTAATAACTATAAAACTTGCTGAGGTTGTAATAACTATAAACCTTGCTAAGGTTGTAATAACTATAAACATTGCTGAGGTTGTAATAACTATAAACCTTGCTGAGGTTGTAATAACTATAAACCTTGCTGAGGTTGTAATAACTATAAACCTTCCTGAGGTTGTAATAACTATAAACCTTGCTGAGGTGGTAATAACTATAAACCTTGCTGAGGTAGTAATAACTATAAACCTTGCTGAGGTTGTAATAACTATAAACCTTGCTGAGGTTGTAATAACTATAAACCTTGCTGAGGTTGTAATAACTATAAACCTTGCTGAGGTAGTAATAACTATAAACCTTGCTGAGGTTGTAATAACTATAAACCTTGCTGAGGTAGTAATAACTATAAACCTTGCTGAGGTTGTAATAACTGTAAACCTTGCTGAGGTTGTAATAACTATAAACCTTGCTGAGGTAGTAATAACTATAAACCTTGCTGAGGTAGTAATAACTATAAACCTTGCTGAGGTTGTAATAACTATAAACCTTGCTGAGGTAGTAATAACTATAAACCTTGCTGAGGTTGTAATAACTATAAACCTTGCTGAGGTAGTAATAACTATAAACCTTGCTGAGGTTGTAATAACTATAAACCTTGCTGAGGTAGTAATAACTATAAACCTTGCTGAGGTAGTAATAACTATAAACCTTGCTGAGGTTGTAATAACTATAAACCTTGCTGAGGTAGTAATAACTATAAACCTTGCTGAGGTAGTAATAACTATAAACCTTGCTGAGGTTGTAATAACTATAAACCTTGCTGAGGTAGTAATAACTATAAACCTTGCTGAGGTTGTAATAACTATAAACCTTGCTGAGGTTGTAATAACTATAAACCTTGGTGAGGTAGTAATAACTATAAACCTTGCTGAGGTAGTAATAACTATAAACCTTGCTGAGGTTGTAATAACTATAAACCTTGCTGAGGTAGTAATAACTGTAAACCTTGCTGAGGTAGTAATAACTGTAAACCTTGCTGAGGTAGTAATAACTATAAACCTTGCTGAGGTAGTAATAACTATAAACCTTGCTGAGGTTGTAATAACTATAAACCTTGCTAAGGTTGTAATAACTGTAAACCTTGCTGAGGTAGTAATAACTATAAACCTTGCTGAGGTAGTAATAACTATAAACCTTGCTGAGGTAGTAATAACTATAAACCTTGCTAAGGTTGTAATAACTATAAACCTTGCTGAGGTAGTAATAACTATAAACCTTGCTAAGGTTGTAATAACTGTAAACCTTGCTGAGGTAGTAATAACTATAAACCTTGCTGAGGTAGTAATAACTATAAACCTTGCTGAGGTAGTAATAACTATAAACCTTGCTGAGGTAGTAATAACTATAAACCTTGCTAAGGTTGTAATAACTGTAAACCTTGCTGAGGTAGTAATAACTATAAACCTTGCTGAGGTTGTAATAACTGTAAACCTTGCTGAGGTAGTAATAACTATAAACCTTGCTGAGGTTGTAATAACTATAAACCTTGCTGAGGTTGTAATAACTATAAACTTTGCTAAGGTTGTAATAACTGCAAACCTTGCTGAGGTAGTAATAACTATAAACCTTGCTGAGATTGTAATAACTATAAACCTTGGTGAAGTAGTAATAACTATAAACATTGGTGAGGTTGTAATAACTATAAACCTTGCTGAGGTTGTAATAACTGTAAACCTTGCTGAGGTAGTAATAACTATAAACCTTGCTGAGGTTGTAATAACTATAAACCTTGCTGAGGTAGTAATAACTATAAACCTTGCTGAGGTAGTAATAACTATAAACATTGCTGAGGTTGTAATAACTATAAACCTTGCTGAGGTTGTAATAACTATAAACCTTCCTCATCTGTTTACAGCTAAGGAATTGGAAGAGGACCATTTCTTTATATTTTTCACATATTCTCCCTTCAACTAACGAGTTTATTTGCACACATCTCTTTGGAGATCTTACCTACGCATACTTTTAGTGTTTTTTTTTGCTTTAAAACATTAAATAGAAGGTGTTTGATACGGTATTTAATGAAAGTTTAGCAAGAGGACATTTCCCGACGGAATTATTAATGTTATTTATAACATTTTCTTCGTGCATTATTTAAAACAGAGTTTCTCGTCCAGAACTAGGATCCATAATATCGGAGGATATATATATCAAATATCCAAAACTTCTGAAGATTTATAAAACGATTCTCACGCGTCAAGTCAGATGAGCCTTTTGTGCGCGAACCAATACTGAAGTTTAAACCTAATCATCTGATATTGCGAGGGCCCGCTATCACACGATGGGTGGCTGGTCTGCACGCTTTAAGGTGTCAACTTTCCGGTGCTTAAACTGATAGATTTTGAAAAGGAAAAGTTTATCCATCCAACTGTCTCAACTGTCATCTTGTCACGGACATCAGAAACTTGAAGACCTCTGTCCAGTTAACGCTATAGTAACTGTTTTTAGAACGCGATGTGACAACCATCAATCAGATGTGGCTGATTTTACTAGTGGCGACATCAAGCGGCTATTGGTTAGGGTAGACTGGTAACTGGGTGGTCTGAGTGTCACCTGTGTGGCCAGCGTCCTCAACTTCATCTTCGTCTTAAATTACCAGTTTTAAACCAATAGTTCGCGTCCCTTATGTTCGCATCGTTTATTACGGTTAATATATTTTTTTTAATCATTCGCACACCTACCACTAACCCCCCAAAGAGAATGGGCATTTTAAACAGTGGTACTATATGGTACTACATTTTAAACAGTGGTACTATATGGTACTACATTTTAAACAGTGGTACTACATGGTACTACATTTTAAACAGTGGTACTACATGGTACTATATTTTAAACAGTGGTACTACATAGTACTACATTTTAAACAGTGGTACTACATGGTACTACATTTTAAACAGTGGTACTATGTAGTACTACATATTAAACAGTGGTACTCTATGGTACTACATTTTAAAAAAGATACTGACAGACACTTAGTTTTTTAAATCATCTGCACGTTCTTAAGACATGAATTCGATGTTAAAGTCCGCACGTTTGTAATTGTTTTAACTACACACGTGATTTGGTATTTTCTGTTCATTAGAGAAAGTGGATTTTTAACAACCAAAATGGTACTTCTACAAAAATAATATTCAGGTTCATATGAAAATACATAAAGTTTTCTCTCTCAAATAACTCAACATAACACTTAAAAACAACCTGTTGTTGCGTCTAGTCTGTCACATCCATCAAACTATAGCTATGAATATATATAATATTAAAACAAATATCTTATTATTTTATCAAGCCTTTACTTAAATTAACTATACTTATTATATCTGAAGGCAACCCATTCCAAAAGTGAATTACCATGTCAGAAAAACAAAACTATCTTATTTGAAAATTACTACAACTCTGCCAAAATTTATATTTATAAACCTAGTTCTATCATTCTTACAGTTAAGTACCATTGTTATCTATACGTTAAGAAACACCTCTATCATCTACCCATTGAATTACGTTAAGAAACACCTCTATCACATCTCTAACTTCTCTCCACCAGTTGCAAACAACATAGAATAATGATGTGATCCACCAGTTACAAACAACATAGAATAATGATGTAATCCACTAGTTCACATACAACATAGAATAATGATGTAATCCACCAGTTACAAACAACATAGAATAATGATGTAATCCACTAGTTCACATACAAGATAGAATAATGATGTAATCCACCAGTGTACATACAACACAGAATAATGATGTAATCTAGAACATTGAACTGTTTAAACACAGAACATACACCCTTCTACACAGGTTTGTTCTATCACACATGTCGTTCTTTGTGTATTCCGTCTCTATGGATTTTAGAGTAACCTGTTTTTGTATAGGATATTTTCATTGCATGATTTCCACAGTAAGCTGTTTTTGCTTGGACTACAAGTGGACCATCACACATACCTGGATCAGTTCACGTTTCTGCCTATAGTGTTCACCTCCAGTCGTTTTCTATTGCTTTGCCTCGTAACTTTCAGCTGTTCTCAGTGTTAGTTGAGTTATTGTACAAATTACTTGCTTGCTGTTTCATTCTAATGCATGCTTAAACAGAGATTATTCGATATATTTATTTCAAAATGCGTATAAAGTTTTTATATAGCATTATGTAATTTGAGGGACTGTCATACATAAATATTTCTCTAAGAAAACTGGGAAAATTATTATATTTCTGAAGCTTTGTTAATTAAACGTTTGTTTCGAGGACTGACGCCGTATACTCACTGTCCTTTTTCTTAAAGCGAAAAGTCAGTTTTTTTTTTATACTGTGTCTTTATCAGTATTTTTGAAAGGTTTCAGTTTTGTTATTTTATCTCGGAGTATAAATGTAACCTCAATGCAAGTCATCTTGTGTGCGTGACCTCGTCTATTAGAAGTACTCAAGTGAGCTATGACCCTGCAAAATTATTGATTGAACAAAATCCAATGGCAGAAATACGCCTGTCCCAATTTTGGTGTAATTCTTACCCTGAATGACATACAGTGCTGCTACTTCTACCAGTAGAGGGAGCTATGATATAATATCTAGTTCACATCTTGTTCGTCTCCCAGTATCACAGCAGCAGGTCTGCTTGTTTGTTTGTTTGTTCTGAATTTCGCGCTAAGCCACCCGAGGGCTTTCTACGCTAACCGTCCATAATATATATGCAAAAACGGCTCAACCCAAACGAGCCGTTTTTGCATATAAATTTCTCAACAAGTGGGTTTCTCGACATCACTGATTATTATTTCGTCCATAATTTAGTAGTGTAAGACTAGAGGGAAGGCGACTAGCTAGTCATCGCCACCCACCGTCAACTTTTGAGCTACTCTTTTGCCAACGAATAGTGGGATTGACTATAACATTATAACGCCCCCACGGCTGACAGGGCGAGCAAGTTTTGTGTGACCGGGATTCGAACTCGCGACCCTCGGATTACGAGTCGAACGCTTTAACACACTTGGCTATGCTGGGCCCAGGAGGTCTGCAAACCTACAAGACTGTAAACCGACTTTCGATACCCGTGGTGTGAACAGATAGCCTTTTGTATTTAACTACGAACAAACAAAACAAAGAGATGGTGTAGGTTTCGCTAAGAACACGTGCGAAACTCGACATGGAGATAATAAGAACAAAAAGACACGGTGTCTATCATAGACTGATTACAGAATAATCTAACCCTAATATTTTCTAATTACCCGTGTTTATCATAGACTGATTACAGAATAACCTAACCCTAATATTTTCTAATTACCCGTGTTTATCATAGACTGATTACAGAATAACCTAACCCTAATATTTTCTAATTACCCGTCTCTATCATAGACTGATTACAGAATAATCTAACCCTAATATTGTCTAATTACCCGTGTTTATCATAGACTGATTACAGAATAACCTAACCCTAATATTTTCTAATTACCCGTGTTTATCATAGACTGATTACAGAATAACCTAACCCTAATATTTTCTAATTACCCGTCTCTATCATAGACTGATTACAGAATAACCTAACCCTAATATTTTCTAATTATCCGTGTTTGTCATAGACTGATTACAGAATAACCTAACCCTAATATTTTCTAATTACCCGTGTTTATCATAGACTGATTACAGAATAACCTAACCCTAATATTTTCTAATTACCCGTGTTTATCATAGACTGATTACAGAATAACCTAACCCTAATATTTTCTAATTACCCGTGTCTATCATAGACTGATTACAGAATAACCTAACCCTAATGTTTTCTAATTACCCGTGTTTATCATAGACTGATTACAGAATAACATAACCCTAATATTTTCTAATTACTTTTGAGCGTAGTTTGATTTCGTTGTGGACATGTCAGGCACTAGAACATGTGTATTTCATGTTAGTTCCTAAAACATTTAACACTAGCTGCATTAGCTCATGATGAAGTATGTGTGGTAGACATTGTTCACAGGTGCAGTGAGTATAACAACAAACAACTTTAATTACTTAAGTAATTACTAAAGTCATGTTAAATTAATATTAAGGTATGCATTACAAAGTACATGCTCGCCCTTTTAGCTGTGACGGCGTTATAATGTGACGGTCAATCCTACATTATAAAAATAAAATGTAGCTCAAGAGTTGGCGGTCGGTAATGATGACCAGCTGCCTTTTCTCTGGTCTTACACTGCTAAATTACGGACGGCTAGCGCAGATAGCCCTCGTGTAGGTTTACGCAAAATTCAAAAATAAACAAAGGGGTGGATTAATATATAAGTGAACAAATATTTTGGTACTCGTAGGTTCGTAAAATTGCGAACAAATATAGTTTTAGATAGATTCACACAAAAAAAAAATTGTAAAAAGGCGCAGCTGTAGATAAATCAAGGAACATTGAAAAATGTACATAGATTAATGTCCCGCCCATAACAAATGTAAAATAAAAAAAAAAAAAAATGGCCTAAGCTTATTTTACTTGAATTTAACATATTAATTCTTTAGGGATTTCTGGTACATTGAGCAACTAGCTCAAACTGGTCTCATATTTTACAGAAATAGTCCAGAAGGCGAAAGTGCCCCTGACGTCCCGCGCAGATATGGACTACGTCAACTTGATGACTTCTTCCAGCTTACCGCCTCTGATGTCTAGTTGTCGGAGGCCAGTGTTTCTGTCTAATTAGAGAACTCTGTGGTAAATATCGACATTCAAATACAGAGGACTACTGTTGTATGCACGTGATCTTTAGAGAACTTACGCAGTCTTTACTAATAATATTACGTCATTTTAGAATCCGTTCGGCGTTAAATATAAGAGTTTACTTACCACGACGGAAGCGGTAAACATAAAGGACATGAACAAGATGGCCGTGGCATTAAATGATAGTATACTGTTTGTCTCGAGCGTCTGGTTAGTTACTGCAATAAGCCGCCAGGGTGTTATATGTCTATCTACATTCAGTTTTTGTGTACATTTTTAAGTTAATGTTTGGATTTTTTTTTTTCTCGTTAAGATGTCACATATATATGCTACTAAATCAAACATGATTTTATATCTCTGTATAATAGTCAGGATACCGTGTCACAACAACGCAACTAAAACCAACGTGGTTGTTTGATATCTCTGCATAATAGTCAGGATACCGTGTCACAACAATGCAACTAAAACCAACGAGGTTGTTTGATATCTCTGTACAATAGTCAGTATACCATGCCACAATAATTCTATTAAACTAAACGTAGTTTGATGGCTCTGACAGGTGGCGCAGATAGCCTAGCTGCTTTGTGCCATAAAACACCAAATCAACCAATCAACTGACAGTAGTTGATATACTGTGACCGGTTATATTTTTTTGTCACTGACCAGCCTAGATAAACTGTAATTGGATTTCATTTCTTGCCAACTGTAAGCGAAAACAGAGAAATTAGTTAACGTGACTTGATGTTTATTTCTAGTAGATAAATTAGGTTATCGTCACTGTCGTTTTAATATTATATTTTTTATTTATCACGGTAATTATTGGTATAAAGACGACATACTATTATTAATTATAAGTTCTTCCTACTGAAGGTCTGGTTATCAATGTACTTTATCAAGTTTTATTTTACGTGGAACATCTAAACCTCTATAATTTTGGTAAAAATATTTTATTGCAATAAAGTAATCAGTTTTGAAACCTATAAATAAATAATTACAACACGGAGAGTAAGTTATGAAAATTACATCTTATAACATGGAGAGTAAGTTATGAAAATTACATCTTACAACATGGAGAGTAAGTTATGAAAATTACATCTTACAATATGGAGAGTAAGTTATGAAAATTACATGATAATAATGTAATAGTGTAATGATAATTATGTAATAGTGTAATGGTAATTATGTAATAGTGTAATGACAATTATGTGATGGTGTAATAATAATTATGTAATAGTGTAATGATAATTAGGTGATAGTGTAATGGTAATCATGTAATAGTGTAATGATAATTATGTGATAGTGTAATGGTAATTATGTAATAGTGTAATGGTAATTATGTGATAGTGTAATAATATTATGTAATAGTGTAATGGTAATTATGTGATAGTGTAATAATAATTATGTAATAGTGTAATGATAATTATGTGATAGTGTAATGGTAATCGTGTGATAGAGTAATGATAATTATGTAATAGTGTAATGACAATTATGTGATGGTGTAATGGTAATCATGTGATAGTGTAATAATAATTATGTGATAGTGTAATGGTAATTATGTAATAGTGTAATGGTAATTATGTGATAGTGTAATAATATTTATGTAATAGTGTAATGATAATTATGTGATAGTGTAATGGTAATCGTGTGATAGTGTAATGATAATTATGTAATAGTGTAATAATAATTATGTAATAGTGTAATGACAATTATGTGATGGTGTAATGGTAATTATGTGATAGTGTAAAAGTAATTATGTAATAGTGTAATGGTAATTATGTGATAGTGTAATAATAATTATGTAATAGTGTAATGATAATTATGTGATAGTGTAATGGTAATCATGCGATAGTGTAATGATAATTATGTGATAGTGTAATGGTAATCGTGTGATAGTGTAATGATAATTATGTGATAGTGTAATGGTAATCGTGTGATAGTGTAATGATAATTATGTGATGGTGTAATGGTAATCATGTGATAGTGTAATAATAATTATGTAATAGTGTAATAGTAATGATGTGATAGTGTAATAATAATTATGTAATAGTGTAATAATAATTATGTAATAGTGTAATGACAATCATGCGATTATGGTACAATAGTGTGTAAGTGTAATGTAAATAATCATGTGAATAATGTAATCATGCGATAATGATGCAATATGTAATATGTAATAGTGTAATGACAATTATGTGATAGTGTAATGGTAATCATGTGATAGTGTAATAATAATTATGTAATAGTGTAATGTAATGTGATATGTAATGTAATAATCATGTGATAGTGTAATGATAATTATAATAGTGTAATGATAACGTGTGATGTAATAGTGTAACGATAATTATGTAATAGTGTAATAGTGTAAATGCAATGTAATAATTATGTGATAGTGTAACGATAATGTATGTGATAGTGTAACGATAATCATGACATGTAACAATAGTGTAGTGTGATAACGACATGTGAATGCGCAATTATGTGATAGTGTAATGATAATTATGTAACAGTGTAATGTATGTGATAGTGTAATAATAATTATGTAATAGTGTAATGACAATTATGTGATAGTGTAATGATAATTATGTGATAGTGTAATGATAATTATGTAATAGTGTAATGATAATTATGTAATAGTGTAATGACAATTATGTAATGGTAACAGTGTAACGACATGTGATAATGGTAATTATGCGTAATAGTGTAACGATAATTATGTAATAGTGTAATGATAATTATGTGATAGTGTAATGGTAATCATGTAATAGTGTAATGATAATCATGTGATAGTGTAATGATAATTATGTAATAGTGCAACGGCAATATGTGATAGTGTAATAATAATTATGTAATAGTGTAATGGTAATTATGTGATAGTGTAATGGTAATTATGTAATAGTGTAATGGTAATTATGTGATAGTGTAATAATAATTATGTAATAGTGTAATGATAATTATGTGATAGTGTAATGATAATCATGTGATAGTGTAATGATAATTATGTAATAGTGTAATGATAATTATGTAATAGTGTAATGGTAATATGCGATAGTGTAATGATAATGATAGTGCAACGGATAGTAATGATAATTATGTAATAGTGCAACAATAATGATGGCGTAATAGTGTAAATAATAATCTATGTGATAGTGTAACGACAAATGTAATAGTGTAAATCAATAGTGTAAATAATATGCAATGTAATAGTGTAATAATAATATGTAATAGTGTAATGTATGTGATAGTGTAATAAATGTGATAGTGTAATGATAATAGTGTAAATATGTGATAGTGTAATGACAATTATGTAATAGTGTAATGATAATTATGTGATAGTGTGATAATGCGTGATAGTGTAATAATAATATGTGATAGTGTAATAATAAATGTAATATTGTAATGAGCGTAATAGTGTAATGATAATTATGTGATAGTGTAATGGTAATCATGTGATAGTGTAATGATAATTATGTAATAGTGTAATATGTAATTCATGTGATAGTGTAATGATAATTATGTAATAGTGTAATGATAATTACAGTGATAATGCGTGATAGTGTAATGGTAATTATGTAATAGTGTAATAATAATTATGTAATAGTGTAATAATTAACAATACTGTAATAGTGTAATAGCAATAATATGCGATATAATAATTATGTAATAGTGTAATGATAATTATGTGATAGTGTAATAATAATTATGTGATAGTGTAATGGTAATATGTGATAGTGTAATAATAATTATGTGATAGTGTAATGATAAGTGCAATGTAATGGTAATTATGTGATAGTGTGTAATATGTAATCATGTGATAGTGTAATAGTGTAATAATTATGTAATAGTGTAATGATAATTATGTGATAGTGTAATAATAATCATGTGATAGTGTAATGACAATAATGAATGTAATGGTAATAGTGTAATAGTGAATTATGTAATAGTGTAATGGTAATTATGTGATAGTGTAATAATAAATGTAATGATAATAGTGCAACGATAATCATGCGATAGTGTAATGATAATTATGTGATAGTGTAATGTAATCGTGTGAGTGTAACGATAATTATGTGATAGTGTAATGATAATCGTGCGATAGTGTAACGATAATTATGTGATAGTGTAACGGTAGTAATGCATGTGATAGTGTAATAATAAATGCGTAATTAGATAGTAACGGTAATCGATGTAATGACAATATGTGATAGTGTAATGATAATCATGTGATAGTGCAAAATAATTATGTAATAGTGTAATGACAAATGCGATAGTGTAATGGTAATCATGTGATAGTGTAATGATAAATGTAACAGCGTAATGATAACCATGCGATAGTGTAATGGCAATTATGTGATAGTGTAATGATAATCATGTGATATAGTGTAATGGCAATCATGTGATAGTGTAATGATAATTATGTGATGATGTGCAATGGTAATCATGTGATAGCGTAATAATAATTATGTGATAGTGTAATGGTAATCGTGTGATAGTGTAACGATAATGTAATAGTGTAATAATAATTATGTAATAGTGTAATGACACCATGCGATAGTGTAATAACAAATGTGACATGCAATAGTGTAACAGTGTAATAATTATGCGATAGTGTAATGGCAATTATGTGATAGTGTAATGGCAATCATGCGATCATGTAATAACAATCATGTAAGTGTAATGATATTATGTGATAGTGTAATGATAATCATGTGATAGTGTAATGATAATACATGTGATAGTGTAATGATAATCATGCGTAACAGTGTAATGACAATCATGTGATGGATAATGGTAATCATGTAATAGTGCAACGATAATCATGCAAACAGTGCAACGACAATCATGTGATAGTGCAATAATAACTATGTAATAGTGTAACGGCAATCATGTGATAGTGCAATAATAATTATGTAATAGTGTAACGATAATTATGTGATAGTGCAATGATAATCATGTAATAGTGTAACGATAATCATGTAATAGTGTAACGACAATTATGCGATGGTGTAATGGTAATCATGCTGTGATAGTGTAACGATAATCATGCAATAGCGTAATGATCAATTATGTGATAGTGTAACGATAATTATGTAATAGTGTAATGATAATTATGTGATAGTGTAATGGTAATTATGTAATAGTGTAATGGCAATTCATGCGATAGTGTAATAATAATTATGCAATAGTGTAATGGTAATTATGTGATAGTGTAATAATATTATGTAACAGCGTAACGGCAATTATGTGATAGTGTAATAACAATGCGCAATAGTGTAACGATTAATGTGATAGTGTAATGTAATCGTGTGATAGAGTAATGATAATTATGTAACAGTGTAATGACAATTATGCGATGGTGTAATGGTAATCATGTGATAGTGTAATAACAATATGCGATAGTGTAAATGGCAATCATGCAATAGATAATGGTAATTATGTGATAGTGTAATAATATTTATGTAATAGTGCAATGATAATTATGTGATAGTGCAATGGTAATCGTGTGATAAGTGCAATGATAATCATGTAACAGTGTAATAATAATTATGTGATAGTGTAATGACAATATGTGATGGTGTAATGGCAATTATGCGATAGTGTAAGAAATGGTATATGTAATAGTGTAATGGCAATTGGCATGATAGTGTAATAATAATTATGTAATAGTGTAATGATAATTATGTGATAGTGTAATGGTAATCATGCGATAGTGTAATGATAATTATGTGATAGTGTAATGGTAATCGTGTGATAGTGTAATGATAATTATGTGATAGTGTAATGGTAATCGTGTGATAGTGTAATGATAATTATGTGATGGTGTAATGGTAATCATGTGATAGTGTAATAATAATTATGTAATAGTGTAATAGTAATGATGTGATAGTGTAATAATAATTATGTAATAGTGTAATAATAATTATGTAATAGTGTAATGATAATTATGTGATGGTGTAATGGTAATCATGTGATAGTGTAATGATAATTATGTAATAGTGTAATGATAATTATGTGATAGTGTAATGGTAATCATGTGATAGTGTAATGATAATTATGTAATAGTGTAATAATAATTATGTAATATTGTAATGACAATTATGTGATGGTGTAATAATAATTATGTGATGGTGTAATACAACCAATGCGTAACAGTGTAATGGCAATATGCGATAGTGTAATGGTAATTATAATAGTGTAATGGTAATTATGTGATAGTGTAATAATAATTATGTAATAGTGTAATGATATTTATGTGATAGTGTAATGATAATCATGTGATAGTGTAATGATAATTATGTAATAGTGTAATGATAATTATGTAATAGTGTAATGACAATTATGTGATGGTGTAATGGTAATCATGTGATAGTGTAATGATAATTATGTAATAGTGTAATGACAATTATGTGATAGTGTAATAATAATTATGTAATAGTGTAATGGTAATCATGTGATAGTGTAATAATAATTATGTAATAGTGTAATGATAATAATGTAATAATGGTTCAATATTTCTAATAAAGTTTTGAAGCCTTAACTTTCAGTGCAATACATATATAGAACAAATAGCTTAATGACCTCCAGAAATGTTTAACAGAAGTTCATGACCTTTAGGCTGACCTTGAAGACAGCCCACTAATTTCTAAATATGTTTAACAGAACGTTAGTGCATGACACTGATGAACTCAGCTTTGTTTTTAAGTACAGTTAAATCTGTAAAACAAATTAACTCGGAAAAGAACTGAAATCAGTTACACAAAGAGGTAAATAATCCATTAACACTTGGTGAAATAAATATTAAATATTATTGCTGATAAATAAGTAATAGATATTACTGCACATAAATTAGTAGTAGATATTACTACAGATGAATTAGCAGTAGATATTACTACAGATAAAGTAGTGGCAATGTTACTACTGATAAATTATTAGTAAATGTTATTACTGATAAATTAATAGTAAAATGTTATTAGTAATAAATTAGTTGTAAATATTACTACTGGTAAATCAGTAGTAAATATTACGATAGATATATTAGTTGTAACTATTACGATAGATATATTAGTTGTAACTATTACGATAGATATATTAGTAGTAACTATTGCTGCTGCTAAATATTACTACTGATAAAACCTAATTAAACCTAAGGAAGTTTATTTAGTTACGAGTTGTAGTGTGTTAAGTAATCGCTGTTAATTTAGCATCAATCACTTCGTATCTCTGTGGGTTTACTAGGATAGGAAGAGTTTATTGTCAAGGTAGTATGACCAAGATATACAGTAACATTATTTTTATAATTAAAACCAAATAACGTGGTAGTCTACCTTTAGACTCGACCAGTGACCTATACAAGTAACATTATATTTTATCTGTGAGATCTTTAGACACGACCAGTGACATATACAGAAAACATTATTTTTTATCTTTAAGACGTAATAGTGGAGATAGTCTATTTGCTTTGCGCCATAAAACACCTAAAAGACGTAATTATCTTTACATAAGTAACCTATTACTTTTACCTTGAGACATGATAACCAACATATTCAAATACTATTATGTTTTATCCTTAAGAAGTAATAATTCAGATACAAATAACGTAAGGTTTACCTTTAATATAGTACAGTTCATAAGGTAGTGGGTAGAATAAAAATATTAATCTGACATTTTTATCTAATTGTTTTATAAGAAACGTATTTATCTCATATTAATTACTTCCATTGTTTCTGAATATAACAGCAGCTGGTTTCATTTATTGGCTAATTGTTTATTTTTGAATTTCACGCAAAGCTACTCGAGTGTTATCTGCCCTAGCCGTTCCTAATTTAGCAGTGTAAGACTAGAGGGAAGGCAGCTAGTTATCACCACCCACCGCCAACTCTTGGGCCACGTTTTTACCGACGAATAGTGGGATTGACCGTAACATTATAACGCCCCCACGGCTGAAAGGGCGAGCATGTTTGGTGCGAACGGGATTCGAACTCGCAACCTTGGGATTAACCCACCTGGCCATGCCAGGCCAAAAATTAAGACTCTGCCCAGCACGGGTATCGAAACCTGGTTTTTAGCGTTGTAAATCCGTAGACATACCGTTGAGCCACTGGGGAGCTCGTTATTGGCTAATAATGCCAGTAGTAGTTTTTTTTCTCAGTTACCCAATGTCATTCCTTTGATGTCTTTACACTTAAAGTCACTGATGTCTTACAAGTTCAGCAAAAAACTTGAAATCCATTGATCACGTACTAGTTGAGATAAACTGTGAATCCAATGATAACGTACTAGTTGAGATAAACTGTGAATCCATTGATAACGTACTAGTTGTGATAAACTGTGAATCCAATGATAACGCACTAGTTGAGATAAACTGTGAATCCATTGATAACGTACTAGTTGAGATAAACTGTGAATCCAATGATAACGTACTAGTTGAGATAAAACTGTGAATCCAATGATAATTGACCAAGACAGATAAACTGTTAATTCACTGATAACTTATTAGCACGGGTAAACTTTGTATTTATTGTTAACGTGCTAGCATAGACAAACTGAGAATTAATTGGTAACTTAATAGAACAGATAAACTATAAATTCATTGATAAAACGTATAATACCGGGTAATAATCGCTACTGGAAACACAGAAACTGTATCTGATGACGTTGATTCTAAAAATAATGCTCAGAATTACTAATCATCTCTAGTTTATGATAGATTTGTTGAAACTATTCTTATGTATCGTGAATATAATTTTCTTTAATAACTTTACGTATTCACTGAAAATTCATTTAAGAATGTATAGGCTCCATACTTTGACAAGTTTCATTTAAGAATGTATAGGCTCCATACTTTGACAAGTTTCTTTCATATTCGTAGGATGGGTAACAGGAAGTAGTGACTTAGTGTTTCAGTACTGTAAACGTACAGTTTTCAGACTGAATGAAGATGAGTTGGTAAAAGTCTTCATCCTTAAGGATGAGGTTCAGTAATGTAAGGATGAATACATGTTGTTCATTACTGTAAATAGAACCAACAAGTTCCTCATGCTGTTTCGATAGAGACAAGTTATGAGTCAGATCAGTTAGCTCTTCTTGTGTGATCAGAAGAGGCAGTTTATGATGAAGTGACACAGGAATAGAATTACTAGATGAAGATGATTCATTATCTTCTTCACAAAATAACTCTTCTGGTTGTCTATTCGCTGACGCATGTGGCACTAGAAGACCATCCCCATGAGGTACTGCAATGTCTGGTTATTTAACGTATTGTTTAGTTTTGTCTGAATATCCAGAAACACTAAGTATGTAAAAATAACAGTCAGTTAGATGATATTTTGGTCCACACCACATCATGGGAACTGTGAATGACATATTTACTGTCTTATTCAGCCACTATGTCAAGCCAGATGTACAAACTGGACAGCACATGTGTAGAGCCCGATGCTTTTATTGGCTACCAATTTTACATCTAACTATGTTACCTTTACCTTTTATGTGAAATTTATTTTTCGTGAAACTGTAATATATTTTCCAAAAATGTATCAAAAATTGTTTGGACGATTTGTGAACTTTAGTCTTTACTGAACTGGACACAGCTAGCATTTCAAACGATTTTCTAAAGAATATACAAAATAATTTGTATTTGTAGAAGTAGAGTTTAAAATATTTTAGAAAACCAACCAAGAAGTTTTCCTGAGTTTTATTATATCGCGGGTATGATGAGAAGAAGAAGACTGGATGTTGTTTTCACTCTGTAGAACGAGACGAAGAAGAAGACTGGATGTTGTTTTCACTGTGTGGAGAGAGACGAAGAAGAAGACTGGATGTTGTTTTGACTGTGTGGAGAGAGACGAAGAAGAAGACTGGATGTTGTTTTCACTCTGTGAAACGAGACGAAGAAGAAGACTGGATGTTGTTTTGACTGTGTGGAACGAGACGAAGAAGAAGACTGGATGTTGTTTTGACTGTGCGGAACGAGACGAAGAAGAAGACTGGATGTTGTTTTGACTGTGCGGAACGAGACGAAGAAGAAGACTGGATGTTGTTTTCACTCTGTGGAACGAGACGAAGAAGAAGACTGGATGTTGTTTTGACTGTGCGGAACGAGACGAAGAAGAAGACTGGATGTTGTTTTCACTCTGTAGAACGAGACGAAGAAGAAGACTGGATGTTGTTTTGACTGTGCGGAACGAGACGAAGAAGAAGACTGGATGTTCTTTTGACTGTGTGGAGCGAGACGAAGTGACCAACTGAGTGAGTGAGAGGCCACTAAGAGAAAAGCGTCCGACTTCGCCTCTTTCATGCTAAGTGAAGAGACTTCTCGAATGTTCTAGCAAATTGAGCACGTGAGGGTTTCGAAAATAAAAGAAGAGTGTTGAAATTTGTTACAGTTAT
This sequence comes from Tachypleus tridentatus, assembly GCF_004210375.1. NCBI lineage: Eukaryota > Metazoa > Arthropoda > Merostomata > Xiphosura > Limulidae > Tachypleus > Tachypleus tridentatus. The sequence continues at coordinate 102,482,917 of NC_134831.1, forward strand.
ATCAAGAACAAATAGAAAATATGAGAAATGCATTCGGAATTTTAACCTAATACATTAAAGTTAGTGTTTGAAGTTATCAAATATGTGTGTCGTTTACCCATCGAACTCTCTAAATTAGCTTAAATTCACAGAATAAATCAGTTGTATTGAGTTGATTTCAGGTATTTCACATATTACAGATAAAACATTGAAATATTTCAATAAATCCAAACATAGAGACGATGAACAAATTATGACTACATATTTTTATATCAGCACCATTGGAATCACTTGAGATTTCTCAGACAGTAGTTTTTGTTGTTGCCCACTGATCACCAAAAACAACTAAGCTATGTTATTAACCTCCAAGAGGGTCATTTCACACACCAAAAATTAAATTATGGAAATCTCTCTCTTTCACACACACAAAGGGGAGATGGGGTAGAAAAAGAAACTAAACAAAACATTAGCTACTAGCGTTCAAGTAAACGCACACAAAGGGGAGATGGGGTAGAAAAAGAAACTAAACAAAACATTAGCTACTAGCGTTCAAGTAAACTAAACAAAACATTAGCTACTAGCGTTCAAGTAAACGAAACTAAACAAAACATTAGCTACTAGGGGAGATGGGGTAGAAAAAGAAACTAAACAAAACATTAGCTACTAGCGTTCAAGTAAACGAAACTAAACAAAACATTAGCTACTAGCGTTCAAGAAACTAAACAAAACATTAGCTACTAGCGTTCAAGTAAACGAAACTAAACAAAACATTAGCTACTAGCGTTCAAGAAACTAAACAAAACATTAGCTACTAGCGTTCAAGTAAACGAAACTAAACAAAACATTAGCTACTAGCGTTCAAGTAAACTAAACAAAACATTAGCTACTAGCGTTCAAGAAACTAAACAAAACATTAGCTACTAGCGTTCAAGTAAACTAAACAAAACATTAGCTACTAACGTTCAAGAAACTAAACAAAACATTAGCTACTAGCGTTCAAGTAAACTAAACAAAACATTAGCTACTAGCGTTCAAGAAACTAAACAAAACATTAGCTACTAGCGTTCAAGAAACTAAACAAAACATTAGCTACTAGCGTTCAAGAAACTAAACAAAACATTAGCTACTAGCGTTCAAGTAAACTAAACAAAACATTAGCTACTAGCGTTCAAGAAACTAAACAAAACATTAGCTACTAGCGTTCAAGTAAACGAAACTAAACAAAACATTAGCTACTAGCGTTCAAGAAACTAAACAAAACATTAGCTACTAGCGTTCAAGAAACTAAACAAAACATTAGCTACTAGCGTTCAAGCTACTAGCGTTCAGTAAAACTAAACAAAACATTAGCTACTAGCGTTCAAGAAACTAAACAAAACATTAGCTACTAGCGTTCAAGTAAACTAAACAAAACATTAGCTACTAGCGTTCAAGAAACTAAACAAAACATTAGCTACTAGCGTTCAAGAAACTAAACAAAACATTAGCTACTAGCGTTCAAGAAACTAAACAAAACATTAGCTACTAGCGTTCAAGAAACTAAACAAAACATTAGCTACTAGCGTTCAAGTAAACTAAACAAAACATTAAACGTTAAACACAAAACATTAGCTACTAGCGTTCAAGTAAACTAAACAAAACATTAGCTACTAGCGTTCAAGTAAACTAAACAAAACATTAGCTACTAGCGTTCAAGAAACTAAACAAAACATTAGCTACTACTAGCGTTCAAGAAACTAAACAAAACATTAGCTACAAAGCGTTCAAGAAACTAAACAAAACATTAGCTACTAGCGTTCAAGAAACTAAACAAAACATTAGCTACTAGCGTTCAAGAAACTAAACAAAACATTAGCTACTAGCGTTCAAGAAACTAAACAAAACATTAGCTACTAGCGTTCAAGAAACTAAACAAAACATTAGCTACTAGCGTTCAAAACAAAAACTAAACAAAACATTAGCTACTAGCGTTCAAGAAACTAAACAAAACATTAGCTACTAGTTCAAGAAACTAAACAAAACATTAGCTACTAGCGTTCAAGAAACTAAACAAAACATTAGCTACTAGCGTTCAAGAAACTAAACAAAACATTAGCTACTAGCGTTCAAGTCAAGAAACTAAACAAAACATTAGCTACTAGCGTTCAAGAAACTAAACAAAACATTAGCTACTAGCGTTCAAGAAATAGAAACTAAACAAAACATTAGCTACTAGCGTTCAAGAAACTAAACAAAACATTAGCTACTAGCGTTCAAGAAACTAAACAAAACATTAGCTACTAGCGTTCAAGAAACTAAACAAAACATTAGCTACTAGCGTTCAAGAAACTAAACAAAACATTAGCTACTAGCGTTCAAGAAACTAAACAAAACATTAGCTACTAGCGTTCAAGAAACTAAACAAAACATTAGCTACTAGCGTTCAAGAAACTAAACAAAACATTAGCTACTAGCGTTCAAGTAAACAAAACATTAGCTACTAGCGTTCAAGAAACTAAACAAAACATTAGCTACTAGCGTTCAAGAAACTAAACAAAACATTAGCTACTAGCGTTCAAGTAGCTACTAGCGTTCAAGAAACTAAACAAAACATTAGCTACTAGCGTTCAAGAAACTAAACAAAACATTAGCTACTAGCGTTCGTAAACAAAACATTAGCTACTAGCGTTCAAGAAAAAACAAAACATTAGCTACTAGCGTTCAAGAAACTAAACAAAACATTAGCTACTAGCGTTCAAGAAACTAAACAAAACATTAGCTACTAGCGTTCAAGAAACTAAACAAAACATTAGCTACTAGGGGAGATGGGGTAGAAATAGAAACTAAACAAAACATTAGCTACTAGCGTTCAAGAAACTAAACAAAACATTAGCTACTAGCGTTCAAGTAAACTAAACAAAACATTAGCTACTAGCGTTCAAGAAACTAAACAAAACATTAGCTACTAGCGTTCAAGTAAACTAAACAAAACATTAGCTACTAGCGTTCAAGAAACTAAACAAAACATTAGCTACTAGCGTTCAAGTAACTAAACAAAACATTAGCTACTAGCGTTCAAGAAACAAAACAAAACATTAGCTACTAGCGTTCAAGAAACTAAACAAAACATTAGCTACTAGCGTTCAAGAAACTAAACAAAACATTAGCTACTAGCGTTCAAGTAAACGATCGTCATTGGCTAATTATCTCACCAAAAAACGATTTCTAAAAGTTGAAAAAATCCTGATTCGCAGTTTCGGAAACTTCTTTGAGCCATTTTTTTCTTTTCTCTGTATGGCTATTATTAAACTTTAAATCCAACATAAAGCGTATTGCGAATAGATGGATATCTTTTTACTAGACATATTCGTAATTTTAAATAATTAGGATAATGAACTGAGGTTATATCAGTTTGTGAAATATTATCATGGTAGCAGGGAAGAACATCGACAGAATGAGCCACAGAGCAGTTTGTTCTACCCCAGAGGCCATCGAATAATGAGACATTGACAAATTATCTCAAATTGACGCCCTTCTAGCTCGCCTGTGGAAATGACATACAATTATCTTTGTGTCCTAAGCTATCGTTCGAAATTCTTTGTTCGCGGCCAACAGGTGTATTGTTATGACAACCAGAAATGCTGGGAGAGTTTATGTGACACATTCTACCATATCATGTCTCGAGCAAAATAATACAGTATGTCTATCGCTGGAAAAACCTACGAAAAATATCGCAATACTTTGCTACACACCAATTAAGGAGGAAGTTAAAAAATCGTGCCTGGAACATTACACACCGAACGTTTCACCTAACCTGTAATTGTTGTCACTGTCTGCCGAAGTTTTCACACCTCCAGTCATAGTTTTCTTTCTCCAGTTTTTTGTTTTGTTTTATCTCTGAAAACTGGCAACTTACAGTTTTTAACATAATGATAGGTCAGGTGTAAAATTGCAATATTAAAACAAAACGACGATTTCCTCTTCCGACGCTAGAGGGCTCTTTTCCCTATTGTGGGTGGTCAAACAGTGAGTATTTAGTTTTTTTTACTGTTAGTGCTCCGTTTATCTGTTCATATTTGCAAAACACACATGTAGATACTTCTAAAAAATTGATTTAAGACGTTCGACATTAGTCTATGAAAGTACAAAACCATCAGCACATTTTATGAATCAGATCTTGTGTTTCTTTTGTATTCGTAATTTTTACCCGTCGCACCAGACATGCTCATCCTTTCAGCCGTGGGAACATTATAATGTTACGGTCAATCCCACTATTCGTTGGTAAAAGAGTAGCCCAAGAGTTCGCGGTGGGTGGTGATGACAAGCTGCCTTCCCTCTAGTCTTACACTGCAAAATTAGGGACGGATAACGCAGATAGCCCTCGTGTAGCTTTGCGCAAAATTCATAACACACCAAACCAAATCATAATTTCTAAACATATTAAATGACGTGTAACTTTCATTTCAAAATATGTATTTATCCCAAGTCCAATGAAGATTAAAAAGGAATAACTTTACTCGGAAGATAAACAGCTGAAAAATCGTGGTGAACTTTACTAGTTTATTTGTTATCCCGAGCAAACCTTAAAAACGAGCTGTCTGTGCTACGCCACCGCACGGAGAAACTTTTGAATGTTAACGTTAGAAGCCATCGTGTTTTCCACTCGGTCACATGAGGTAGGTAGTTAACACTAATTCTAAACGTAGCTCAATGATAAAACACAACACGATAATATTAAACGTTTCGAAACCCTCGCAATTCCATCATCAGTAACCTTGAGGTACAAAGGAAACAAAGAATGTTTTGTGCTTTTAGATTACCGAGGGTGAGGAACCGGAAATGTTTAATAAATTCATCCTGTTATTACGTTTCGTTTTATAATTAAGCCACATTTCATTATTTATATAAGGAAGGAAACTGAACCTCAGATTTCACTTGTTACAACTTTTATTACACTTATTATTACTATTAGAAAAGGAGTTCATCTTTCTGAGTCCCCCGTTGATAAGTCTTCTGATTCACAACATAAAAACTAGGGGGATATTTGTATTACGTCACAAATACACAATACACACAGTTTGATATTTGTATTAAGTCACAAATACACAATACACAGTTTTATATTTGTATTAAGTCACAAACACACTACACACACAGTTTTATATTTGTATTAAGTCACAAATACACAATACACAGTTTGATATTTGTATTAAGTCACAAACACACTACACACACAGTTTGATATTTGTATTAAGTCACAAATACACAATACACACAATTTGATATTTGTATTAAGTCACAAATACACAATACACAGTTTTATATTTGTATTAATTCACAAACACACTACACACACAGTTTGATATTTGTATTAAGTCACAAATACACAATACACACAGTTTGATATTTGTATTAAGTCACAAATACACAATACACACAGTTTGATATTTGTATTAAGTCACAAATACACTACACACAGTTTGATATTTGTATTAAGTCACAAATAAGTCACAAATACACTACACACAGTTTGATATTTGTATTAAGTCACAAATACACTACACACAGTTTGATATTTGTATTAAGTCACAAATACACTACACACAGTTTGATATTTGTATTAAGTCACAAACACACTACACACAGAGTTTGATATTTGTATTAAGTCACAAATACACTACACACAGTTTGATATTTGTATTAAGTCACAAATACACTACACACAGTTTGATATTTGTATTAAGTCACAAACACACCACACAGAGTGTGACTCTAGTCCGAGAGCTTACTTTCCCGCTAACCGCTTAAACTACTCTGTTTTGGCTTCTACTTTAACTAAAACTTGATAAGATCTCCAGAAAAACCTGAAGTATGTGAGTAGCAACAAAGAGAGAGAAAAAAACCCAAAACATTCTACCAAGGATGGGACAAAGTACCTGCCTAGGGGGCGCCACGATATTTATTACCTCACATGTCATGCCTGAGGCCTAGAAAAAGACGTGGAAAGTGACAAGAGATATTCATCACAAGAGAAACAAAGACAGTAGGTTGTACAAACAGTTCAGGTGAAAACAAAACCTGCCAATTGACCTCCGACCTCTTATCTACTCTTGAATTTGTAAGCAAAAATATGACAGATATGCATACAGAAGCTAAACTAGTTCTGTCTGTGGCAAACATCTGTTAACTGGTATAATGATTGAGTGAACAAAACTAAAACTGATATAAATACAGTGCGTGTACGGACTGGGCCATGAAGGAAGGGTAATTTTTCACGTTAGTAATGTAACTCACATATTGACATGTTGCGAGAATTATAACACCAAAATTCACACCATAGCTAAATTGACTTATTTTACATAAGTTGATACACTGACTTATTAAACAGAAACAGGAAGTTAAAGTGACTCGGTAAACAGAAATATAGTGGTTATACGGATCTGGTAAACAAAGATATTAGTTATACTGACTTTATAAACAAAAGGATGTTGTCTATACTGATAACTAGCAACATAGTCGTTAAACTGAGTTGATAAAACATACAGGTTATAATTGTACTGATTTGATAACTAGAAACATAGTCGTTAAACTGAGTTGATAAAACATACAGGTTATAATTGTACTGATTTGATAACTAGAAACATAGTCGTTAAACTGAGTTGATAAAACAGACAGGTTATAATTGTACTGATTTGATAACTAGAAACATAGTCGTTGAACTGAGTTGATAAAACATACAGGTTATAATTGTACTGATTTGATAACTAGAAACATAGTCGTTAAACTGAGTTGATAAAACATACAGGTTATAATTGTACTGTTTTGATAAAAGTAGTGTAATAGTTACACTGACTCTGTAAACATATAGGTTATAATTGTACTGTTTTGATAAGAGTAGTGTAATAGTTACACTGACTCTGTAAACATATAGGTTATAATTGTACTGTTTTGATAAAAGTAGTGTAATAGTTACACTGACTCTGTAAACATATAGGTTATAATTGTACTGTTTTGATAAAAGAAGTGTAATAGTTACACTGACTCTGTAAACATATAGGTTATAATTGTACTGTTTTGATAAAAGTAGTGTTATTGTTACACTGACTCTGTAAACATATAGTTTATAATTGTACTGTTTTGATAAAAGTAGTGTAATAGTTACACTGACTCTGTAAACATATAGGTTATAATTGTACTGTTTTGATAATAGTAATTATATTTATTTGGTGAACAGAGAGGTTGTGGATATGATGGTATGGTAAATATACAGAAGTCATAACAGTAATACAATTGATACCTCCACGAACTACATAATTGTATCGGTAAATGTGCTAACCCAGAGTGCTAATGTGCTAATCCAGCGTGCTAATGTGCTAATCCAATGAATATCAAATTTTGCGGACATCTTTATTGTCTCCCATCGTTGTTTGTTGTTTTTTTTGTTGTTGTGGGTGGGTGTTCGCCGAACCGTATAAAACAAAGTAAGCCCATACAACATCAGTGTAATATGACTACTAACTAGGGTTTACCTTTGTCCACTTTGTTTTTGTAATGTCCACCAGGTTTGGCCTGGATTTCAGGGTTGTCAGTGATCAAAGTGCCGTATAGATCATGTTTTTAGTAACAAATAGAATCAGAAGAACTAACCACTTTCACTACACGCTCTGTATGTTCTCTATTTCTCAGAAACTAACTGTAATAATGTATTTCTTTAGAACTCTGACCCTAATATTCCATTGTAAGAAAGTTTCAACTAGCAGTTCTATTCTTACTATGTGTGAAAACTTCCAAGTAATAAATAGATTTTCTCACATTGACTAACAATTCATAAAGAGCAGAGTTTTTTTTATACTTTTTAAAGTTCAATTCGTATATATTTTTCCCGCTTATGTGGCTGAATGTTTACGGTTTAAAGTGTCGGGTTTTCTCTGGGGTTTACAAACAAACGCCTTCGTCCTGTAATAATAAAAACCTGAAGAAAGTCATCGTAAGCGAAGTTATGGTAGAATACGATAAATTTTAAAACTGAATAATATAATTATATTGAATTTAATTTATGAATACTGTAATTATACTGACTTATAGTCAGGAATATAGTGGTTATACTGACTTATAGTCAGGAATATAGTAGTTATACTGACTTATAGTCAGGAATATAGTAGGATACTGACTTATAGTCATGAATATAGTGATTATACTGATTGTTAGTCATGAATATAGTGGTTATACTGACTTATAGTCAGGAATATAGTGATTATACTGACTTATAGTCAGGAATATAGTGGTTATACTGACTATTAGTCAGGAATATAGTAGTTATACTGACTGTTAGTCAGGAATATAGTGGTTATACTGACTGTTAGTCAGGAATACTGTAATTATACTGACTTATAGTGAGAAATAAGGTAGGATACTGACTATTAGTCAGGAATATAGTGGTTATACTGACTGTTAGTCAGGAAAACTGTAATTATACTGACTTATATTCAGGAATATAGTGATTATACTTACTTATAATCAAAGATGTAGTAATATAGTGATTATACTTACTTATAGTCAGGAATATAGTGGAAATACTAACTTAATGAAGAGAAGTTTCATAATTATACTGTTGTTAATGAAAAACGTGTACTTAGAAATAGACAATAAATGAATACTTGTACTTACTTGATAAACAGAAATGTGGTAGCCATACTGACTTGGTAAACAGAAATGTGGTAGCCATACTGACTTGGTAAACAGAAATGTGGTAGCCATACTGACTTGGTAAACAGAGATATTGTACATATAATAATTTGGTGAACATGAATATGGTAGATATGTCGACTTGGTAAAAGGATATAATAATAGTTGTACTTAAGCATAATGATATGAACACACTACCTAGAAGATAGTTGTGCTCAAAAAATGAGAAACGTATTATCTCTGCCTCCCCCTAATTCTACCTATAAGCTGAACTAAAGGAACATTTGTGTATATCCTATATCACCCACATCTTGCTTCCACCCATCTAGTCTTCCTGGTGAGAGTCTAGTCACTGAAGCACATCATAAAAATGAATGATAATTATAGGGGGCGCTGTCTGCCACCGTGATGTATCACGTTAGGGTGAGAAGTTTCGTTCCTTGCTGGTCTTGAAGGTGTTATTCATCATCACAGATTTTGAACCAACTGTTTCTACCGGAGTAAGAAACAAACGTCATAATGTAGTAACTGACGTGGATACGAGAAATATATCACGGACTTTGATTTTTTTTTGGGGGGGGGGATATTATCGTGTAAGTTGCACGATGAAATAAGTGAGATAATAGCATTTGTATGCTTACTGACTAGATTTAAGCTGAATTTATGTACAACTACATATACCAGCGATGTGATACTGATTAACATTGGTCAATAACATTTAAATAGATGTTATGTTAGTTTGAACTGATGTAGTTTATTTTTAATAACTTTGATGTCTTTGGCCAGGCGTTGCTCAATAACTGACGTCATGGAAAGTGAACCTTGTTACTGCGAAATCGTTTTCTTCTTTCTGGACAGCCAAACCACACAATTTAATTGGAGTAGCCCCAGAAATTAAACTACTGACCTAAGTTTCTGTAACGTTATCCAATCACTACAGTACACAATTTAATTAGAGTAGCCCCAGAAATTAAACTACTGACCTAAGTTTCTGTAACGTTATTACAACACTACAGTACACCATTTAATTAGAGTAGCCCCAGAAATTAAACTACTGACCTAAGTTTCTGTAACGTTATCACAACACTACGGTACACTATTTCATTAGAGTAGCCCCAGAAATTAAACTACTGACCTAAGTTTCTGTAACGTTATCACAACACTACGGTACACTATTTCATCAGAGTAGCCCCAGAAATTAAACTACTGACCTAAGTTTCTGTAACGTTATCACAACACTACGGTACACTATTTCATTAGAGTAGCCCCAGAAATTAAACTACTGACCTAAGTTTCTGTAACGTTATCACAACACTACAGTACACAATTTAATTAGAGTAGCCCCAGAAATTAAACTACTGACCTAAATTTCTGTAACGTTGTCACAACCTATGTATAAAAAATTCCAACTCTTATAGAAAACTAATGTTCTTTAAATAACTGTACAACAGTTCGATTCGTAGCTTGAAAACTGTATTAATCCAAATTCGTTCGATAAATCTCACGAACGTTCTTGTCTAATTTCGAAATCTCACAAGATTCTCTGTGGCTCATCGGTAAGCTTGAAGGCTTATAACGCTAAAACCTGGGCTTCGATACCCCCAGTGAGCACAGCACAAGTAGCCCATTTTGTGGGCTTAAAAATAATCAAAGAAATTTAATTGTCACCTGAGGTATTTGGTACGAAGTAAAAATAAAATAACCTTTCTTTCTTAACACTTCTGGTGTTAACTATTATATTTCGCTTAGAAGGTTTGTAGGTAGGCAGTAATTATAGTAAGAGTGGAACAGATACACAGGACGTGCAATACAATTGTTAAATTATAACAACGGAACAAGGAAGCTTCAATAGTATTATAGATACACCTTCAGGTGATAAACAAAACTACACGTTATAGAACCACTTGAGAAAATCAGAGCAAGTATAAAAAATTCATAAAACCACAAAGTTTCTCAGTCTGTCCAACTGACTGATATTTATTGGACGCTTCTAGATGTGTAACAAACAGACTTACCACAGTTATAAATACGCCTAATAGAGCAATAGCACGGGGACACGTGGAAGTGTTAGTTTGAAGTAGTTAATTAACTGATTAATTTATCAACCTTTAGTATAACCACAGCCCATACTATATAACTGAATTACATTGCACATTATAATGTGCACCCTAACAGGTACAGCACACACACATTCACAGTGTGTACACGTGCCACAAGTGAAGAGAATGCACACTACACACATCATTATTTACACATACCGCACACTACACACATCATTATTTACACATACCGCACACTACACACATCATTATTTACACATACCGCACACTACACACATCATTATTTACACATACCGTACATTATGCAACAAAATGTTTACTTTTTCTTGTTCCTGGACAGAAAGTGTTATTTTCCAATTGTTTATGCCTAAAGTAAATGAAAAGATCTGTTTTTCTCTTCAAACTTTGCTTTTGGGACCTGGGAGCGTATAACTAAAACATGATGGGAGACTATATTTGGGGATGATACGTGAAAGTGATTTACATTACAGTCGCAAATCTCGAAAAACTACTTACTTCTAAACATTTTTGTATAACTTTAGTGTAAATACATGTAAATCTTCTTTCATATGTTGTTTTATTCAGACCTTATGTCCATTTTTACATAGAAAAATAAGTTAATTTCTAAATTTCATTATCCAGGTCACAAAAGCAAAGTTTGAAGGGAATAATGGTCATTTTCTGTACTTTTACAACATAACCAATTAAGAAATAACACATGATATTCAGAAACAAAATTTGTGTTACATTGTGTTATTTAAAACTACTTTATAAAAACTCAACTCATTAGTTACTAAACACAGAAACAAACCGATATCTAATTAAATGTATATATTTATGGATAATATTTTGTTTTAGGGCAGAGCCACGTTAGGCTGTTTGCTAGATCCATCACGAGGAATCAAAGTCCATATTTTAGCATTGTAAGTCCTTATGTTTAACTTTGTCTCGCTGAAGGACCCTTTTTATATATTAAAGCCATAATTGCATATAGATAGATATATTGGGTTTTAGGCTATGGAAGAATTGTTATCAAAACCAATAATTACAGCTCAACACTGAGGAACACCATCAACAGGTAAGGGTGAGAAAAGAGACACGTTTCTCCCGGCCAACACATTAAGCTAGGAGGCACGTTCTCTTAATGAGGTACTTGTTTTCGATTTCGTGCATCCATAAATACCGAATAATACAGACTTGGGTTTGAAGAACGACTTCGGTTTACATACACGAGAAGCAAAACCTAATCATTGAGGTACCTCAGGTCGGTGAAGAAAAAAAAAAAACAGATGGGTGGGTGGGGGGATATATTGTGGCTAGGTGGGAGAAGTGGTAATCGACACTTGACGAGTTGAAAATACTGGCCCGACTTGAGAAGTGGACACAGTCATTACCACTGGTAATAAGGTAAGTGAGACACCTACTGGTGGAAACCGACGCCAAGAAACTGGCACGATGAGTACGTTCCAGACAAACGTAACAACGTGCATTGAACAGACGTGTGTGTGATTCTAATAGACGTCGTTAACATACGTAGCTGTAGACAAACACAGATGTATGCACATCTAAATGAATGTAAAATAGCTTCACCTGTCATGACACTAGGGGAACTTTTTGTCATAAATATTCCTCTTTAGTCGCGTTTTTTTGTTGTTGTATTTTTATGGATTTTCCTGTTTACACGTGAGTGAGTCTGGCATGTGTACGTTATTATTACGTAGTACACGTCACTAAGTCTTCCAGTGCTCAAAATACTTAGTTTAGACTATTTATCGTGGCTCGAGCCTTGGACTTTCTGAGGCCCAGCCTGAGAGATTGATCATTAGGTTTAATTCTATTTGTTATCGTATGCTGTATTATCACTGATTATTCAGCTGGATGTTTATTGTAACTTTATGAATTAAAAAAATATGTCTCCGATACAATAAAAATATTTTTTTATATATTTGCTTGTTTCATTTAACCACAGTACTTTAAGAAATGAATATTTTATTAAACAATCTTATATACTGTCAGCATAACAATACATTTAGAAAGACAATTTAGTAAAGATTAATTACGTTGACAACGACCAGAGCTAAGTAGAACAGCAAATCGGTCCCCTAGTGGGTTAGTAGTAAATCTGAGGGCTTATAACGCTAAAATACGGGTTTAGATACTCGCGGCGAGGTGAACATAGATAACCTACTCCTTGTGTAAACTTATATTGAAAAGATAAACAGACATCACATCGAGGGTACATCTCAGACTACGAGAAAACTTATCCATTTATTTTTTAAAAGGACTGTTCGGGTTGCTTAAAGTTTCTAAATATTTTAGAACTCGTCTATAAATTCAGCAAAAAAAAACACATAACTTATTTTGTCGTAATGAAGTAGGCTTTGCTGCTTGGTTAATAAACATCACGGAGATCGGATTTCGATACCTGTGGTGCACAGATAGTTCATTACTTCGTTTCGTGGTTAAGAGGAAACAATCATTACCTCACGATTTGCTTGTGTCATTCTAATTTCCTTTTATTGATTATCTGATGTTTAATACCCTGATAAATAAACTGGTTGGAGTTGACCAGCCAGCTCAGCGTCTCTGCAGTATGTGTGTTTGCTTACAGGAAAGTAACATCGGGCTCTCTGCTGATCCCAATGAGGGGAATCGAACCCCTGATTTTAGCATTGTAAGTCCGTAGACTTACCACAGTACTAGCGGGAAGCTCACTGTAGTGTCAGAACTATTCCTCGCACTTTAAGCTGTGTGTGCGTTATAAGAGTGAGAGTTAATGGCTTACTGTGAGAGGAGAATCGTCGGGCGTTCTTTGTTTCATTTCTTTTCATGTTCCTTATTTCTTTCTACTGTTTAACTCATGTTTAGTTGTCTGCTCCTTCATTTCGAATTTTTTGCCACATATTTATATGCAAAAAGCTCGTTTGGGCTGAGAAAACATTTTTACATAGAAGGTCGAACGTTGTTCGCTCTTCTTGTTTTTCCAAACAGCCGTTATTATTTGGGTTTCTCGTCATCACTGATTTGCCACATATTGTTTCATAGTGGAACAGAACTGTTTTCAACAATCTGTTGACGTGTGATTATCTTATGTAAATACTATTTTTAATAGTATTATTTATACAAGTTATACAGTTCTAACGTGCTAAGTTCTCGGAATTTCATCCTATCATGCTTTATTTTATTCGAATTTGCTTTTAACGGCTTTTTTCTACCAAATAAAGTAAATACGACCTATAACTGTAACAAATAAAGTAAATACGACCTATAACTGTAACAAATAAAGTAAATACGACCTATAACTATAACAAATAAAGTGAATACAACCTATAACTCTAACAAATAAAGTAAATACGCACGACTTATAACTATAACAAATAAAGTAAATACGCACGACCTATAACTATAACAAATAAAGTAAATACGACCTATAACTATAACAAATAAAGTAAATACGCACGACTTATAACTATAACAAATAAAGTAAATACGCACGACCTATAACTATAACAAATAAAGTAAATACGACCTATAACTATAACAAATAAAGTAAATACGCACGACTTATAACTATAACAAATAAAGTAAATACGCACGACCTATAACTATAACAAATAAAGTAAATACGCACGACTTATAACTATAACAAATAAAGTAAATACGCACGACCTATAACTATAACAAATAAAGTAAATACGACCTATAACTATAACAAATAAAGTAAATACGCACGACTTATAACTATAACAAATAAAGTAAATACGCATGACCTATAACTATAACAAATAAAGTAAATACGACCTATAACTATAACAAATAAAGTAAATACGACCTATAACTATAACAAATAAAGTAAATACGCACGACTTATAACTATAACAAATAAAGTAAATACGACCTATAACTATAACAAATAAAGTAAATACGCACGACTTATAACTATAACAAATAAAGTAAATACGCACGACCTATAACTATAACAAATAAAGTAAATACGACCTATAACTATAACAAATAAAGTAAATACGCACGACTTATAACTATAACAAATAAAGTAAATACGCATGACCTATAACTATAACAAATAAAGTAAATACGACCTATAACTATAACAAATAAAGTAAATACGCATGACCTATAACTATAACAAATAAAGTAAATACGCACGACTATAACTATAACAAATAAAGTAAATACGCACGACCTATAACTATAACAAATAAAGTAAATACGCACGACTTATAACTATAACAAATAAAGTAAATACGCACGACCTATAACTATAACAAATAAAGTAAATACGCACGACCTATAACTGTAACATTATGCTCATAGAAACATCATAAACGATTAGTTACAGAGCTTATAACCCTACAATTCGGAGCTCGATATCCCTGACGGACAAAGGACTGATAGGCCATTATTCAGCATTATGCTAAAACAACTAAACAATCGCATTCGTGAGGACGAGAAACCCACTTGGAGTAAACAATTGTCCTCAAGACAGCTGGTATGGGTTTTATTAAGATAAACTGGAGAACAAAGTTTCTTTGTTAACCTGAAGATGATCTAAGAAAGTCAAAACTTTGTTCTGTACTTTGTTTTAAAAAAAAGTGTTAATACACATACCAGCCGTCTTGAGAATAAATTTAAACAACCAAATTGTGCCAAAATTGTATTTTTAATAACAGCGTATCGTGTATCTAAAGAGGTCTTCCAATGATAAATATGTCAGTTTACGGGATTATTTACCTGTTTATTTATTTAACATTTGAAATCTTATGTATATATATATATATATAGTTTATTAATAAAGAAAAATATAAGATCTAACGATAAGCAAAATACTTACTAGTTGAGATTTTCACTTTATATGTATGAATGGTTCATTTAAAAAGGAAAATGTAGTCATTTCTGTGTATTAATCGTACAAAATGTTGGGTAGCTTGAAAGCCATCCACGTGTAAAACGTTTCAGAAAACACACGCTAGTTTGGCTGTGTAATCATGTGAGAGAAAGAAGAAAAAATAATGAAAGATATGGAATAGAGTGAAGGTTTGGTTAAAGATACTTTATTTGATATCATACTGAACGTTTTGAACCATTCAAAAAAGTCTTAATTATACAGACCAGGAAAACAAAACCAAAAGTTTCATTCGAAAGGTATCTCCGTTGTTACGTTCTGTGACAGATGGTAAAAGTGACACGAGAAATAGATGACAAAAATAGATAGTTATCTAGCTAGCTATTCTATGTGGTCGGTATCGTTTTAACAAGACCAGGTGTTACTTTATAGTGACACGTGAGACACTTATTTTGGGAACCTTATACCACTAAACACAACTTTGCAATGCTTATATGATATTTGCAATAAATTGTACTTTCTGACGAATAAACGCTATTAATGAATGATGTTATATGAGCCGTTTTATTTTCTGACTCAGCTGCAAGTGTTTATTTTATAGCAAAAACACATCAGGCTTTCTGCTGTGTTCACCGAGGGGAATCGAATCCCCTGATTTTAACGTCGTAAATCCGTAAACTTAGGCCATGCATGGCCAGATGGGTTAAGGCATTCGACTAGTAATCCGAGGGTCGCGGTATCGAATCCCCGTCGCACCAAACCTGCTCGCCCTATCAGCAGTGGGGAAGGGGGGGGGGTTGGTAAAAGAGTAGCCCAAGAGTTGGCGATGGGTTGTGGTGACTAGCTGCCATCCATCTAGTCTTACACTGCAAAATTAGGGACGGCTAGCACAGATAGTCCTCGTGTAGCTATGCGCGAAATTCTAAAAACAAAAACAAAAAAAACAAACCGTAGACTTAGCGCTGTCCCAGCAGGGAACTCAAGTGTTGATTGAATAGAAATCATGCATACTATTACTGCTTCTCGACAGGTGGCGTGTTATCACTACTCAGTTTTCAACATTTGTCGTAGGAAATTATTTATTGCAGCTGTTAATTGTGGAAGTAAACGTACAAATAAGATCCTAACAGCCATAAATTAGTGAGAGATATCAATTTCCTCAGCGTATAGCATATAATTATACTAATGTTTTGTTTTTTTAAGACATCCAATCATTAGGCCTTAATAAGACGACGAATTCGTTCTTTCAAAATAGGTTCGTGTTCCAATGAACTATTCTCCAGTCTATAGTGTTACAGTTCGCACTTCTTAGTAGTTATTTATGTTTATAAGCCTGCAGGTTGTGAAAGTGATAAAAATAGCCGTATGAAGATTAAGAAAACAAGAATAAAATTGTGACTCATGAAATATAACTTAGTGAACAAACACTGTTTAAATGTACCCTGGTGACAATAGATATTATTTTAAACAAATGTTGAAAAGAGAATGAATTATCATTGAGAAAATGTAAAAAAGTCGTAGATAAAACAGGAAAAATATCATCAGTATATTTAAATATTAAGTAGATTAAAACAGGGAAAATATCAGCAGTAGATTTAAATATTAAGTAGATTAAAACAGGAAAAATATCAGCAGTAGATTTAAATATTAAATAGATTAAAACAGGAAAAATATCAACAGTAGATTTAAATATTAAGTAGATTAAAACAGGAAAAATATCACCAGTAGATTTAAATATTAAGTAGATTAAAACAGGGAAAATATCAACAGTAGATTTAATTATTAAGTCGATTAAAACAGGAAAAATATCAGCAGTAGATTTAAATATTAAGTAGATTAAAACAGGAAAAATATCACCAGTAGATTTAAATATTAAGTAGATTAAAACAGGAAAAATATCACCAGTAGATTTAAATATTAAGTAGATTAAAACAGGAAAAATATCAACAGTAGATTTAAATATTAAGTAGATTAAAACAGGAAAAATATCAACAGTACATTTAAATATTAAGTAGATTAAAACAGGAAAAATATCCTTAGTAGATTTAAATATTAAGTAGATTAAAACAGGAAAAATATTAACAGTAGATTTAAATATTAAGTCGATTAAAACAGGAAAAATATCACCAGTAGATTTAAATATTAAGTAGATTAAAACAGGAAAAATATCAACAGTAGATTTAAATATTAAGTAGAATAAAACAGGAAAAATATCAACAGTACATTTAAATATTAAGTCGATTAAAAAGGAAAAATATTAATAGTACATTTAAATATTAAGTAGATTAAAACAGGAAAAATATCCTTAGTAGATTTAAATATTAAGTAGATTAAAACAGGAAAAATATTAACAGTAGATTTAAATATTAAGTCGATTAAAACAGGAAAAATATCTTTAGTAGATTTGAATATAATGTAGATTAAAACAGGAAAAATATTAACAGTAGATTTAAATATTAAGTCGATTAAAACAGGAAAAATATCACCAATAGATTTAAATATTAAGTAGATTAAAACAGGAAAAATATTAACAGTAGATTTAAATATTAAGTCGATTAAAACAGGAAAAATATCACCAATAGATTTAAATATTAAGTAGATTAAAACAGGAAAAATATCAACAGTACATTTAAATATTAAGTCGATTAAAACAGGAAAAATATTAACAGTAGATTTAAATATTAAGTCGATTAAAACAGGAAAAATATCATCAGTAGATTTAAATATTAAGTAGATTAAAACAGGGAAAATATCAACAGTAGATTTAATTATTAAGTCGATTAAAACAGGAAAAATATCAGCATTAGATTTAAATATTAAGTCGATTAAAACAGGAAAAATATTAACAGTAGATTTAAATATTAAGTCGATTGAAACAGGAAAAATATCAGCAGTAGATTTGAATATTAAGTCGATTAAAACAGGAAATATATCAGCAGTAGATTTAAATATTAAGTCGATTAAAATAGGAAAAATATCAGCAGTAGATTTAAATATTAAGTCGATTAAAACAGGAAAAATATCAGCAGTAGATTTAAATATTAAGTCGATTAAAACAGGAAAAATATCAGCAGTAGATTTAAATATTAAGTCGATTAAAACAGGAAAAATATCAGCAGTAGATTTAAATATTAAGTCGATTAAAACAGGAAAAATATCAGCAGTAGATTTAAATATTAAGTCGATTAAAACAGGAAAACAGGATCAGTAAACATTAATATTAGCTGATTAAAGTTGGAAAAACAAGCTTATGACTCGTCGCAGGTCTACATACTGCACTGATTAAAACATGAAAAATGAAGATTAAGCCTAAATCTACACACTAAGCCTATGAACAGTGTTGATTTATTTCCTCGTGACGTATTTACTGTATTCATTTTTGTTTAACACCAAAATGGTTAAGCCAATAATCAAAACTTAATGACCTGCTATTGTTCATACAGTGTTTATTTAAGCAGATAATACAAATAGTTTACAGATTTTAGACTTAATTGTACTTAAAAGTCAGTAAAATGTTTCCTTTGCCCATAAATTCGTAAAGAAAAGTTACATTTGGTAGAAAGTGTCTCTTCTATCCGTAAAGATAATGTAAGTATTTAATATATACTAAAACGTTTTGTTTGTCCATTACCCCATAAGGATAATATAAGTATTTAATATATAGTAAATTCTTTTGTTTGTCCATAACTCCTAAAAATAAAGAAGAGATTTAGTATATAGTAAAATGTTTTGTTTTTCTATAGCTCTTAAAATAAAGAAGAGATTTAGTATATAGTAAAATGTTTTGTTTATCCATAACACCTAAAAATAGTGTAGAGATTTAATATATAGTAAAATGTTTTGTTTATCCATAACACCTAAAAATAGTGTAGAGATTTCATATATAGTAAAATGTTTTGTTTTTCTATAGCTCCTAAAAATAGTGTAGAGATTTAATATATAGTAAAATGTTTTGTTTATGCATAACACCTAAAAATAGTGTAGAGATTTCATATATAGTAAAATGTTTTGTTTTTCTATAGCTCCTAAAAATAAAGAAGAGATTTAGTATATAGTAAAATGTTTTGTTTATCCATAACACCTAAAAATAGTGTAGAGATTTCATATATAGTAAAATGTTTTGTTTATCCATAACACCTAAAAATAGTGTAGAGATTTAATACATAGTAAAATGTTTTGTTTATCCATAACACCTAAAAATAGTGTAGAGATTTCATATATAGTATAATGTTTTGTTTATCCATAACACCTAAAAATAGTGTAGAGATTTCATATATAGTAAAATGTTTTGTTTATCCATAACACCTAAAAATAGTGTAGAGATTTCATATATAGTAAAATGTTTTGTTTATCCATAACACCTAAAAATAGTGTAGAGATTTATAATCTGGTAAAATGTTTTGTTTATCCATAACACCTAAAAATAGTGTAGAGATTTCATATATAGTATAATGTTTTGTTTATCCTTAACACCTAAAAATAGTGTAGAGATTTCATATATAGTAAAATGTTTTGTTTATCCATAACACCTAAAAAATAGTGTAGAGATTTATAATCTGGTAAAATGTTTTGTTTATCCATAACACCTAAAAATAGTGTAGAGATTTCATATATAGTAAAATGTTTTGTTTATCCATAACACCTAAAAATAGTGTAGAGATTTGATATATAGTATAATGTTTTGTTTATCCTTAACACCTAAAAATAGTGTAGAGATTTCATATATAGTAAAATGTTTTGTTTATCCATAACACCTAAAAATAGTGTAGAGATTTATAATCTGGTAAAATGTTTTGTTTATCCATAACACCTAAAAATAGTGTAGAGATTTCATATATAGTAAAATGTTTTGTTTATCCATAACACCTAAAAATATTGTAGAGATTTATAATCTGGTAAAATGTTTGTTTGCCCTAACGGATAGTGTATTAAGTTATGAAACATTACTAGACTTATTGTCCAATAACACTAATAATAGTCAAAAGAATGTATTTTTTGTTTGTGACCATTAAAAGCAGAAAGATGTTGTTTAGCTTAAGAATAAAGAAAAATACTTTGTTTGTACAAAACTCTAGGGGTACAAACATTGAACGACACTCAATAATAATTTGTAAAATCATGTTTTCTTGTGGTTCAACATATTTAAGATACAACTGCATTTATATGATTTTCCTTCAAGATGTAAAAACTTTATCAAAGTATTGTGACTATTGAATACAATACCCATATTCCTTTAACCGTGTATCAGAAACTGATTGTACTGCTGACCAAAACGCTGTTCTGAAAACAAATCTGACTCACTGTAAAACTGTAACTAGTAAAGTTAATCAGTAAGTAAAGTCGAAACGAAACTATTAACATTTGGTTAATAATTCTTTCGTATAAATCCGAGCTGTAAATAGGTTAAATAAAATGAATAATTACAATATATTCCTTGGTCCCAACACTCGCTGTTCAGGAACATTTATGATATATGTTGCACCAAGACCACTAATATGTCTGTCGTGAACCAGCCGAGCCGAAGACACTTGGCATTGAACGAAAGATCTCGTCGGCACTAGATATAGCAAATGTAGTGTGGTTGACATATAATAGCATATTCTCCTATGGGTTTTTAGAATCATGTACAGGATTGGTTTAACGTCAGCTGACCCAGAACAACACTCTAATTGTGATATAGTGCGTGAGCCTCACATGGTGACAAGTTTGGGTGCTACAAACGAAGTATGATACTTATATGCAGAAGATATTTAAGTATGAGGAAACTAGCTTTATTACCGGTCTTCAAAAGATAAAGGTGTGCATCTAGATGTTGTCGTCATGAGATTTTATTAAGTACAAACGTTCACTTCAAGACAAGCTTCTCAGATTTTATTACCAAACGGTATGGAGTTCAAGGAATATTTAAGGTTAGATTGGGACCTAGATCTGGAGTACATTGCACGGAAGAGTTTTTATCATAATGGTCTTTACAACGGATTTGTTAACATCAAATACAACAAGTCTTTGCGACAGTGTACATAGGAACTTATCAACCGATCTACTACTAGTGGTCCCTGAGGGCCAACTGGATTGGCCAGCACTTAGCGAAGTTTTTTCTGTTTATGTTTTCTATAAGATCGTATAAACTATAAACGAACGAACTGATACACCGTGTCGGACGTGAAACGTCTTCTCTACGTTTCGTACAGGTCATGCCTCTAGTGACAAAGACAAATAACCATTGCCGTCTTTTGAAGACGGGTGGCACCGCTGTTGAAAATGTGGATACAGAAAGATTCTCATTACTGACTTGATCTTTAAAGTTGATCCCAGTGTCTCAGGGCGGCCATAAAAAAACAGACAGTGAGTACGATCACAGCCTACAGTGATAAAAGCCGACCTCTCGGAGGATAAGAGGACAATCACGTGCGATTGCCCAAACCACTCCAGGCCGTTTAGACCAGGGACTTGATAGTGGTCGCTTACTTTGCTTACTACCTATTTAAAGAAAGCTATTTTCATATATGTTCTGAGGACAGCGCCACCTTTATCGTCCTTCCTCTCTGTTCCTATATATTAAATACCTTGCCACGAAGGAGTTGAAAGTGACCATGGTGAAGTGTGTTCCACTAAGACGTGGAAAAGCTGATTTGTTTTTTGGCCTTTGGCGAGTGGAAGTAGGAGATTTAGACTTGAGTTGCTGTTTGCAATCATTAAACACGAAAAGGTTTCTATCACATAGCACTCTCTAACAGAGACCTCTGGATGTCAAGCGTGAAGCTTACTCTTCACAAACAGCTTGGGTGACGGACAAGACACGTTCGATGACAAAGATCTGGAAGCACTTTTGTTTGGACTAACGGCAGATAGACAGATGCTGGTCCCCATCTCTGCTCGTTATCTGCTCGGGTTCATCTTCCCCGTTCAGGATTCTTCGAGTTCGTGTCATCTTTTGTTCTGGAGTCTCGAACCAGATGTCTGGTTAGCCGCCTGCGTGTTTGTGAAGGTTGTCAGAGGGACGTTTGCTTTTGTCTCTGAAATCTCATCTGATGTACAGTTCTTGTGCTCAGCCGCCCGCACAACCTTCAGACAATATAGGTCTTTTTGCTAGGTCACCCTTGTACTTGTACACAACTTCTGTAAATTAAACACCGTAATGAATATTCCTGTTGGCTGAAGCGAGTTTAGAGGGTTCTAATTTTCAGTCTGTTCAGAATAAAGAGGAAACGCTACTATAACAAATTTATTTTTATTTTGAATTTGGAGAAAATAATTCATTCGAGTGACTTTTGACCATCAGGATAACACAAAACTGATAGAAACTAGTCGCTTCCCTTTATGAGAATAACGGAAAGTTAACCGATAACTTGTAACCATGGAAGCCAACTAAATTGGCTAACAAATATGTTATTTATATATGATTTTAAAATTATTTAACACTAAAAGAAGTTAGATACATATTAAATATATTCAACAATGAAACTAATTTAAATATTTCATTTATTCAATAATTGCATTTTGATCTTCCTGGCAAGACAAGAAATGAACAAGTAAAAATTATATTGTAACTTTCATAACAATTTACCCAAATTACAAAACAAATAAAATAGGCCTAAGAACCGTATAAATAGACGGAATAGTTAACAAATAGAATAATTATTTATATGTGACTATGAAAATAAATTAATTTCATAACAATACACAGAACTACCATTTTCAACACAGTTGTTATTAACCGAAATATAAATATATATTTTAAGAACGAATACCGGTTTGTTTGTTTGTACAAAGTTTGTTGGTGTGTGTGGTGTCTACACATTTTATTTTTATTGCAATCTGGTTGATTTGTGAGAGCAATGAGCTAATGTGTGTGGCGGGTTTTTTCTGATAGCAAAATCACATTGGAGTAGGTTACTGATTCCACCTAGGGGAATCGAACCCCTGATTTTAGCGTTGCTAAATCCAAAGACTTACTGCTGTGCCAGCAGGGGGCGCAATGTGTTCATCGAAATAGCAAAATATGATTGCTTCTGTTAAGGGATGTATGGTTTTACGTGACATCCGGGACATTTTAGGGTTACACATTTTGTGCGGGATGAATGTTGAGGCTTACAAATAGAATAAAGCGGAACGAACGGCAAAATAAAAAAAATACAAAAGTAAAACAAAAGTAAATGTTCTATTTTCATTTTTGTTAGGAGGGAGTGTGGTATGGTGGGGAGAAAAAATGTATATTTATTACAGAAAAGGGAAAAACTGTTTGAAACTGTCTATCTGCATTATATATATATATATATATTATCCTTACGTTAAGGATACCAAATAGTTCTCAAGAAACTCAACAGAGCGTGTTGCTTACGTCACTGGTTTGGTTGACAGTCGGACTATAGATATCATTTCACCCCAAGTTGGACATGCACAGATAAGGGGAGGGGACCATCACAATTAGCAGAGGAACAGGCGGTACATAAAACCCTTGTCGCACAGAATGGCCACCACATCTGCTCTCCGGTTCAGTGCGCGGATTTAATTTTACAGTGGCTTCGTTAGGCCACAGCTCAGCCCAGATGGCAGTAAACGTCACCGACAGAATGCTTTTGAAGCTCTCCTATTCAGACTGTAACTCGCATTGGGAACAGAAGAAGCTTTGATTGGATGTCGGGAAAAAAATTTCCGGAACGCTCACGTCCACCATTACTCGTGTTCAATCACTTTGTCTGTGTTACGTTACAGTTAGGGACACAAACAGCAAAAGTTGGTCGGTTGTAAACGATAAACCAAACATTCTTGAAATAGAAATAACATTTTTGTGAGTAAGACCAGTGTCGATTTTCTCGCTAGACCTTCCATCAGTAAGGACATGTTGTTTCATTGAGAAAAATAGAAACTCCAATGTAATGACTTTTGTATCATTTTGTAGCACAGTTAGCGAACATCGTCCATGTCGTGCGTTTGTTACGACTTTTTTATCACACTCTTGACGAATATTGTTCATATCGTGCGTTGGTTACGAATTTTTTATCACGCTGTTAGCGAAAATTGTTCATATCGTGCGTTTGTTACAAATTTTTTATCACGCTGTTAGCGAACATTGTTCATATCGTGCATTTGTTACGACTTTTTTATCACGCTGTTAGCGAACATCGTTCATATCGTGCGTTTGTTACGACTTTTTTATCACGCTGTTAGCGAACATCGTTCATATCGTGCGTTTGTTACGACTTTTTTATCACGCTGTTAGCGAACATCGTTCATATCGTGCGTTTGTTGCAACTTTCTTATCACGCTGTTAGCGAACATCGTTCATATCGTGCGTTTGTTACGACTTTTTTATCACGCTGTTAGCGAACATCTTTCATATCGTGCGTTTGTTCCGACTTTTTTATTAGTTTCTAGCACAGCGAACGCCAGGAGTACTGCTGTCTTTGTGCAGAGTTAATTCAGTCATTGAGGAAGCAAACAAGTAAGTTTATTGAATGAAATTTCGCGTTATCGCTGATATCATTATGCACAATATCGCTAAATATTTCATCCACGAAACGCTTCTCCAACAAAAACATATCACGAAATAAAACAAGTCATATCAATTTTTAAGTGTTCCACTTTGTCGATACCATACTATAGATATTTTACTGGATATCGTACAAACATGTTCATATTATACCATGGAGCGTTGATTGGATATCAGAGCGTGTTTAGACAGTTGTCTTACTATGTTATACGACTCCATTATAACTCTACCATTACAAGTTTTGTTTTGTTTGAATTTTGCTCAAAACTACAAGAGGCGCTAAGGGCACTCGACTCGCAATCTGAGGGTCGCGGGTTCGAATCCTCCTCACACCAAACAAGCTTGCCCTTTCAGCTGTGGGAACTTTATAATGTGACTCCCAATTCCATTATTAGTTGGTAAATTAGTAGTTCAAGAGTTGGGTGTGGGTGGTGATAACTAGCTTCCTTAAACTACTAAATTGGGGACGGCTAGCTCAGATATCCATCGTGTAGCATTGCGCGAATTTCAAAATATATAAATATATATATTTCATTAACCATCAATACTTTATACTGAACACACTCCATTTAAAGGACAATGAGGTATTTATAACCTGATAGCTACCCCATTGTAATATTACTCTGATAATATAATTTAACCACTCATAATCAGTAATATATTATTTAAGTGTAAATTATTAGTTACTCATTGTAAGTTATGTAGAGCCAATAATCTTACATAGTAGTTCCCCGATGATACAGTGGTAAGTCTACGGACTTCCAATGCTAAAACATCCGGGACTAGATTCCCTTTGGTGGACAAAGCAGATAGCTTAATGTAGCTTTGTTTTAAAACAGACAAACAAACCCACATGCCATTTTCTCAGTTGTTTCATTGAACGGATCGTAGAACTGAAAGTGCTACAAACTGTTTAGAAACGATGGCCGGACATCAGAAAAGATATATGAAATCCTTCTAACAACTGGAAGTCAGATAATTACAGTAGGATGTTGTTAATTGATTGAAAATGCTTTTGACAGAAATTGGAACTTTCTCCAATGATAGGGCTGTTCGGACATCTTGACACAGTGCTGATTGTCAGTAGAGTAACTATTCTGAGGTTGAATCACATCATCACAATCGCTATGCCAGTGTATAAGCTCAGATTTCAGAGACACCCAGTGAAATGAAGTTCACTTACAGCAAAGGACAAACAGCCTTTCTGCAATTGTTATAATAACTAGCCAGACATAACAACGGCATATAAAAAATGAGTCACATTAAACCAGCAGCCATGTTTACAGATTCTAAAAGAGTTTAACACCGGAACAGAACTTGAAGGATGTAGTAATGATGAAAGTAACGCATGAGCAGAAATAGTCACTGACGGGCCCATAGTTCTTTACATCCTATAACATGTTGCTAACTAACGAACCTATAGTTCTGTACATCCCATAAAATGTTGCTAACTGAGGGACCCATAGTTCTGTACATCCTATAAAATGTTGCTAACTGACGGGCCCATAGTTCTGTACATCCTATAACATGTTGCTAACTGACGAACCTATAGTTCTGTACATCCCATAAAATGTTGCTAACTGAGGGACCCATAGTTCTGTACATCCTATAAAATGTTGCTAACTGACGGACCCATAGTTCTTTACATCCTATAACATGTTGCTAACTAACGAACCTATAGTTCTGTACATCCTATAAATTGTTGCTAACTGACGAACCCATAGTTCTGTACATCCTATAAAATGTTGCTAACTGACGAACCCATAGTTCCGTACATCCGATAAAATGTTGCTACAATGTTACATAGAGATCACGCATTGAGACTCCTTGTGCTGTCGTGTATTGTTAGATGTGGTCTTGACTTTTAGTCTAGTAGATGATAGCGCCCGTCCCCCTCTGTTCTAATCAGGGCAGCGCCCCTTAGAGAAGAAGGAATTATTACAAGAGAGCTATTTTTTCTCTTCACCAAATTTCGTGTAGAATACAACCTGATGGATTAAAGATAACAGCAACTAATTCGAAGAAGTGTTGGAAGATCAAGTTTAGCAAGTTTGTTTTGGAAATTAGGGATTTGGTTCTTTCTCCAAATAAAGTGAAATAACCTGAACTGACAGCTATTCCAAATGCTCATTTATAAGTGTGGGTTCGAAGTAAAGAATTTAAAGTTCAGATCCCAAGAAGAGAAACCTTACGTTTTATTTAAACATGTGTGTGTGTTTTCTTACAGCAAAGCCACATCGGGCTACCTGCTGAGCCTACCGAAGGGAATCGAACTCTCGATTTTTATTTACATAATTATGGACTGAAATGTTATTGTCATTAGTTAGTAATTAATTGTGCTTTTGGTTTTGTCATAAAAAATTCAAATTGCAGTTTTCTGTAGTAGGTTTTTGTACGAAGGCTCATAATGACCCTAATGGATGGATGGTCAATCAAGCCATCTGTATCCAAAAGTAACGCTCATCAGTGGTTGTTACTGACCGATGTTTGATTAAGAAAATCATTCATTTTCTTTCGTATAACGACGTTGATTTTGAAAGAATCGAAAACGTTATTTTCAAAAAACACATTTCACATTTTGGCGAGTCTTAAACAACACCTGTTCTTCTGTGTGTGTGTGTTTTCTCATAGCAAAGCTACATCAGGCTATCTGCTGAGTCCACCGAGGAGAATCGAAGCCCTGATTTTAGTGTTGTAAATCTGTAGACTTACCGCTGTATCAGCGGGGGGCGTGTTCTTCTGAATACAAAGTATTCGTGTAATAAGTTATGGTCAGTATTTATTTATTTTTGAATATATATATATATACATTTTTTTCAGTTGAAAATAGTAAATAGTTAATGGGCTTGCGCTCAAATATACCTCTTACACTAGTTAGTAACATGTTTGTAAGTTGTAGTAAGGATAATAAAACTAGAGGGTTTGCTTTTCACATAAAGAACCATCAAAACAAGAGATCTAATAACCTTCTTATGAGGAACATTAGGGAAAGTTTATTTGGACATATATTACGACTGTGTGGACAGCTACATTGTTTAAGTTTAAGCAGTGGCCGCTAAACTGTTAGTTTCTTGAAATGGCTATTTAACTGGACCATTCCACGCCCACTGCTCTACAAAACGGAAACACACTTACAAAATAACTGTTATTACAATCGAAGAAGGAAGCGAAACGACATACGTCAACAAAGTGTTGTAAGACAGATGTAAGAGATACGACCTCTCTTTATTCTATAGCGTTCGCAATTTAATACTAGGTTTGTGACTTTCAAACTACCAACTGTTGTCCAGCATTTTTCAAGTTACATTTCTATATAGCTCGATAGTGCACGTGAATGTTGGGGGGTAAAAGTACACCATTAACAGAACAACGCTATAAACAGTTGTTTATCGAATGTTTAAGATATTTATTTTTACAGTAGTCACTCCGTGTCCCACATTTCGTTCTATTTGCGCAGTCTGGTTACAGAAACCGATTCAAGTTAAACGTTTACCGAATTCTCTACATCCATTACCATTACACTAACAACGGTAGAAATATCCGATGAAGTACATGGTGATGTAGACATTTGTAACCAGAATGCCTAATATAAACTGTAAATGAATGTTTTTCCCATTACTCGTTCCCATCGGTGGAGACAGCAAACAGCTCGATGTGGCTTTGAAATAATATAATAGACCCTTTCTCCCGACCCTCCCAGTGTGATTTAACCAGTGAAACAGATTCATCACGTAGGAGGTAGTACCACTGGGAGAGGAGGAGATATCTTATAATTGCCTTGCTAATTTTAAAACTTGCCACCAAAATTAAAATCTGCTCCTAACTCCAGACAACGTCAGACTTCTCGATCTACGTTGTACAGCTAACACCCCTAACTAACCGTGCTGTTGGAAAAGGTTATATAGATTCAAATCAACCAAGATAAATAAACGTCCATATCGTTGGAACGTAGAGAAGTGAAACATACCCCATTTCATTGTCCAAACGCTTAAGTTTACTGGAGAAATGTTTCAGCTGTCTTTGAGGTCAGACCTCTCAGTTACGCAACAGGTTTATTCCATAATCCATTACATGTTTCTAAAAACATATATATTTTATTTTACCTTACTTGTGAGTGAATTCAAATGTCAGATTTGAGCATCCAGATGTAGAGCAGTGTACGACAACATAATAGAACGTGTACCACTAGTAATGAGTATAAAACATAAAAATAAGATGGAATTATGATCAAAGATGGTTCAATGAGGATACTTGTTTCTATAGATGTTAACCTATAGGACGTGACAGTTATACACTTGTTTCTATAGGTGTTAACCTGTAGGATGTAACAGTTGTACACTTATTTCTATAGGTGTTAACCTGTAGGATTTGATAGTTGTATACTTGTTTCTATTGGTATTAACCTGTAGGATGTAACAGTTGTACACTTGTTTCTATAGGTGTTAACCTGTAGGATGTGACAGTTATACACTTGTTTCTATAGGTGTTAACCTGTAGGAAGTGACAGTTGTACACTTGTTTCTATAGGTGTTAACCTGTAGGATGTGACAGTTATACACTTGTTTCTATAGGTGTTAACCTGTAGGATGTAGCAGTTGTATACTTGTTTCTATAGGTGTTAACCTGTTGGATGTAACAGTTGTACACTTGTTTCTATAGGTGTTAACCTGTAGGATGTGACAGTTGTATACTTGTTTCTATAGGTGTTAACCTGTAGGATGTAACAGTTATACATTTGTTTCTATAGGTGTTAACCTGTAGGATGTAACAGTTATACACTTGTTTCTATAGGTGTTAACCTGTAGGATTTGATAGTTGTATACTTGTTTCTATTGGTATTAACCTGTAGGATGTAACAGTTGTACACTTGTTTCTATAGGTGTTAACCTGTAGGATGTAACAGTTATATACTTGTTTCTATTGGTGTTAACCTGTAGAAAGTGAGAGTCGTATACTTGTTTCTATAGGTGTTAACCGGTAGGATGTGACAGTTATACACTTGTTTCTATAGGTGTTAACCTGTAGGATGTAGCAGTTGTATACTTGTTTCTATAGGTGTTAACCTGTAGGATGTAACAGTTGTACACTTGTTTCTATAGGTGTTAACCTGTAGGATGTGACAGTTGTATACTTGTTTCTATAGGTGTTAACCTGTAGGATGTGACAGTTGTATACTTGTTTCTATAGGTGTTAACCTGTAGGATGTAACAGTTATACACTTGTTTCTATAGGTGTTAACCTGTAGGATGTAACAGTTGTATACTTGTTTCTATAGGTGTTAACCTGCAGGATGTGACAGTTGTATACTTGTTTCTATAGGTGTTAACCTGTAGGATGTAACAGTTATACACTTGTTTCTATAGGTGTTAACCTGTAGGATGTGACAGTTGTACACTTGTTTCTATAGGTGTTAACCTGTATAATGTAACAGCTGTATACTTGTTTCTATAGGTGTTAACCTGTAGGATGTGACAGTTATACACTTGTTTCTATAGGTGTTAACCTGTAGGATGTAACAGTTATACACTTGTTTCTATAGGTGTTAACCTGTAGGATGTGACAGTTGTATACTTGTTTATATAGGTGTTAACTTGTAGGATGTAACAGTTGATACTTGTTTTTATAGGTGTTAAACTGTAGGATGTAACAGTTGTATACTTGTTTCTATAGGTGTTAACCTGTAGGATGTAACAGTTGTATACTTGTTTCTATAGGTGTTGACCTGTAGGATGTAACAGTTGTACACTTGTTTCTATAGGTGTTAACCTGTAGGATGTGACAGTTATACGCTTGTTTCTATAGGTGTTAACCTGTAGAATGTAACAGTTGTATACTTGTTTCTATAGGTGTTAACATGTAGGATGTGACAGTTGTATACTTGTTTCTATAGGTGTTAACCTGTAGGATGTAACAGTTGTATACTTGTTTCTATAGGTGTTAACTTGTAGGATGTGACAGTTGTATACTTGTTTCTATAGGTGTTAACCTGTAGGATGTAACAGTTATACACTTGTTTCTATAGGTGTTAACCTGTAGGATGTAACAGTTGTACACTTGTTTCTATAGGTGTTAACCTGTAGGATGTGACAGTTGTACACTTGTTTCTATAGGTGTTAACCTGTAGGATGTGACAGTTGTACACTTGTTTCTATAGGTGTTAACCTGTAGGATGTAACAGTTATACATTTGTTTCTATAGGTGTTAACCTGTAGGATGTAACAGTTATACACTTGTTTCTATAGGTGTTAACCTGTAGGATGTGACAGTTGTATACTTGTTTCTATAGGTGTTAACTTGTAGGATGTAACAGTTGTATACTTGTTTCTATAGGTGTAAACCTGTAGGATGTAACAGTTGTGTACTTGTTTCTATAGGTGTTAACCTGTAGGATGTGACAGTTGTATACTTGTAACTATAGGTGTTAACCTGTAGGATGTGACAGTTGTATACTTGTAACTATAGGTGTTAACCTGTAGGATGTAACAGTTGTATACTTGTTTCTATAGGTGTTAACCTGTAGGATGTGACAGTTGTATACTTGTTTCTATAGGTGTTAACCTGTAGGATGTAACAGTTATACACTTGTTTCTATAGGTGTTAACCTGTAGGATGTGACAGTTGTATACTTGTTTCTATAGGTGTTAACCTGTAGGATGTAACAGTTGTATACTTGTTTCTATAGGTGTTAACCTGTAGGATGTAACAGTTGTATACTTGTTTCTATAGGTGTTAACCTGTAGGATGTAACAGTTATACACTTGTTTCTATAGGATGTTAACCTGTAGGATGTAGCAGTTGTACACTTGTTTCTATAGGTGTTAACCTGTCGGATGTGACAGTTGTACACTTGTTTCTATAGGTGTCAACCTGTAGGATGTGACAGTTATACACTTGTTTCTATAGGCGTTAACCTGTAGGATGTAGCAGTTGTACACTTGTTTCTATAGGTGTTAACCTGTAGGATGTGACAGTTGTACACTTGTTTCTATAGGTGTTAACCTGTAGGATGTCACAGTTGTATACTTGTTTCTATAGGTGTTAACCTGTAGGATGTGACAGTTATACACTTGTTTCTATAGGTGTTAACCTGTAGGATGTGACAGTTGTATACTTGTTTCTATAAGTGTTAACCTGTAGGATGTGACAGTTATACACTTGTTTCTATAGGTGTTAACCTGTAGGATGTGACAGTTGTATACTTGTTTCTATAGGTGTTAACCTGTAGGATGTAACAGTTGTACACTTGTTTCTATAGGTGTTAACCTGTAGGATGTAACAGTTGTACACTTGTTTCTATAGGTGTTAACCTGTAGCATGTGACAGTTGTATACTTGTTTCTATAGGTGTTAACCTGTAGGATGTAACAGTTGTACACTTGTTTCTATAGGTGTTAAGCTGTAGGATATGACAGTTATACACTTGTTTCTATAGGTGTTAATCTGTAGGATGTAACAGTTGTATACTTGTTTCTATAGGTGTTAACCTGTAGGATGTGACAGTTGTATACTTGTTTCTATAGGTGTTAACCTGTAGGATGTGACAGTTATACACTTGTTTCTATAGGTGTTAACCTGTAGGATGTGACAGTTGTATACTTGTTTCTATAGGTGTTAACCTGTAGGATGTAACAGTTGTACACTTATTTCTATAGGTGTTAACCTGTAGGATTTGATAGTTGTATACTTGTTTCTATTGGTATTAACCTGTAGGATGTAACAGTTGTACACTTGTTTCTATAGGTGTTAACCTGTAGGATGTAACAGTTGTATACTTGTTTCTATTGGTGTTAACCTGTAGGAAGTGACAGTTGTATACTTGTTTCTATAGGTGTTAACCTGTAGGATGTGACAGTTATACACTTGTTTCTATAGGTGTTAACCTGTAGGATGTAGCAGTTGTATACTTGTTTCAATAGGTGTTAACCTGTAGGATGTAACAGTTGTACACTTGTTTCTATAGGTGTTAACCTGTAGGATGTGACAGTTGTATACTTGTTTCTATAGGTGTTAACCTGTAGGATGTGACAGTTGTATACTTGTTTCTATAGGTGTTAACCTGTAGGATGTAACAGTTATACACTTGTTTCTATAGGTGTTAACCTGTAGGATGTGACAGTTGTATACTTGTTTCTATAGGTGTTAACCTGTAGGATGTAACAATTATACACTTGTTTCTATAGGTGTTAACCTGTAGGATGTAACAGTTGTATACTTGTTTCTATAGGTGTTAACCTGTAGGATGTGACAGTTGTATACTTGTTTCTATAGGTGTTAACCTGTATGATGTAACAGTTATACACTTGTTTCTATAGGTGTTAACCTGTAGGATGTAACAGTTGTATACTTGTTTCTATAGGTGTTAACCTGTAGGATGTGACAGTTGTATACTTGTTTCTATAGGTGTTAACCTGTAGGATGTAACAGTTATACACTTGTTTCTATAGGTGTTAACCTGTAGGATGTAGCAGTTGTACACTTGTTTCTATAGGTGTTAACCTGTAGGATGTGACAGTTGTACACTTGTTTCTATAGGTGTTAACCTGTAGGATGTGACAGTTGTACACTTGTTTCTATAGGTGCTAAACTGATAGGAAGTGTCGCTTGTTTCTCTCATGAATAGGTCTGTGAGAGGAGATAACCTGATGGTAAGTATATATATATATTCATTATTCATTTCTTAGACAAGTGTTTCCTAAGGGTTAGTTCAAATGTAGTGATGATAGTCGGTCTTTAACTTCATAGAGTTAAAACCTGTTTTAATCTTGACAGGAGCGAGAAAGGTGAATTTCTACCCTTTCTTTGTTCTATTATTCAGTATTTAGTTTCGCACATAACTTAAAAATCTGTGGAAAACAAACACGAAGCACTAATTATTATTGATGAATAGTTATAAAGTAGAATTATGTTTCTGTGTGTTTTTTCCACACAAACACGAGGAAGATAAGGAAAGACCAAAGTTACGACACTCACTCGCCGTCAACAGGTGACTTACAAAAAATAAAGATAGACAGTTGTATACTTGTTTCTATTGGTGTTAACCTGTAGAAAGTGAGAGTTGTATACTTGTTTCTATAGGTGTTAACCGGTAGGATGTGACAGTTATACACTTGTTTCTATAGGTGTTAACCTGTAGGATGTAGCAGTTGTATACTTGTTTCAATAGGTGTTAACCTGTAGGATGTAACAGTTGTACACTTGTTTCTATAGGTGTTAACCTGTAGGATGTGACAGTTGTATACTTGTTTCTATAGGTGTTAACCTGTAAAATGTCACAGTTGTATACTTGTTTCTATAGGTGTTAACCTGTAGGATGTGACAGTTATACACTTGTTTCTATAGGTGTTAACCTGTAGGATGTGACAGTTGTATACTTGTTTCTATAAGTGTTAACCTGTAGGATGTGACAGTTATACACTTGTTTCTATAGGTGTTAACCTGTAGGATGTGACAGTTGTATACTTGTTTCTATAAGTGTTAACCTGTAGGATGTAACAGTTGTACACTTGTTTCTATAGGTGTTAACTTGTAGGATGTAACAGTTGTACACTTGTTTCTATAGGTGTTAACCTGTAGCATGTGACAGTTGTATACTTGTTTCTATAGGTGTTAACCTGTAGGATGTAACAGTTGTACACTTGTTTCTATAGGTGTTAACCTGTAGGATATGACAGTTATACACTTGTTTCTATAGGTGTTAACCTGTAGGATGTAACAGTTGTATACTTGTTTCTATAGGTGTTAACCTGTAGGATGTGACAGTTGTATACTTGTTTCTATAGGTGTTAACCTGTAGGATGTGACAGTTATACACTTGTTTCTATAGGTGTTAACCTGTAGGATGTGACAGTTGTATACTTGTTTCTATAAGTGTTAACCTGTAGGATGTAACAGTTGTACACTTATTTCTATAGGTGTTAACCTGTAGGATTTGATAGTTGTATACTTGTTTCTATTGGTATTAACCTGTAGGATGTAACAGTTGTACACTTGTTTCTATAGGTGTTAACCTGTAGGATGTAACAGTTGTATACTTGTTTCTATTGGTGTTAACCTGTAGAAAGTGAGAGTTGTATACTTGTTTCTATAGGTGTTAACCGGTAGGATGTGACAGTTATACAATTGTTTCTATAGGTGTTAACCTGTAGGATGTAGCAGTTGTATACTTGTCTCAATAGGTGTTAACCTGTAGGATGTAACAGTTGTACACTTGTTTCTATAGGTGTTAACCTGTAGGATGTGACAGTTGTATACTTGTTTCTATAGGTGTTAACCTGTAGGATGTGACAGTTGTATACTTGTTTCTATAGGTGTTAACCTGTAGGATGTAACAGTTATACACTTGTTTCTATAGGTGTTAACCTGCAGGATGTGACAGTTGTATACTTGTTTCTATAGGTGTTAACCTGTAGGATGTAACAATTATACACTTGTTTCTATAGGTGTTAACCTGTAGGATGTAACAGTTGTATACTTGTTTCTATAGGTGTTAACCTGTAGGATGTGACAGTTGTATACTTGTTTCTATAGGTGTTAACCTGTATGATGTAACAGTTATACACTTGTTTCTATAGGTGTTAACCTGTAGGATGTAGCAGTTGTACACTTGTTTCTATAGGTGTTAACCTGTAGGATGTGACAGTTGTACACTTGTTTCTATAGGTGTTAACCTGTAGGATGTGACAGTTGTACACTTGTTTCTATAGGTGCTAAACTGATAGGAAGTGTCGCTTGTTTCTCTCATGAATAGGTCTGTGAGAGGAGATAACCTGATGGTAAGTATATATATATATATTCATTATTCATTTCTTAGACAAGTGTTTCCTAAGGGTTAGTTCAAATGTAGTGATGATAGTCGGTCTTTAACTCATAGAGTTAAAACCTGTTTTAATCTTGACAGGAGCGAGAAAGGTGAATTTCTACCCTTTCTTTGTTCTATTATTCAGTATTTAGTTTCGCACATAACTTAAAAATCTGTGGAAAACAAACACGAAGCACTAATTATTATTGATGAATAGTTATAAAGTAGAATTATGTTTCTGTGTGTTTTTTCCACACAAACACGAGGAAGATAAGGAAAGACCAAAGTTACGACACTCACTCGCCGTCAACAGGTGACTTACAAAAAATAAAGATAGACAGTTGTATACTTGTTTCTATTGGTGTTAACCTGTAGAAAGTGAGAGTTGTATACTTGTTTCTATAGGTGTTAACCGGTAGGATGTGACAGTTATACACTTGTTTCTATAGGTGTTAACCTGTAGGATGTAGCAGTTGTATACTTGTTTCAATAGGTGTTAACCTGTAGGATGTAACAGTTGTACACTTGTTTCTATAGGTGTTAACCTGTAGGATGTGACAGTTGTATACTTGTTTCTATAGGTGTTAACCTGTAGGATGTGACAGTTGTATACTTGTTTCTATAGGTGTTAACCTGTAGGATGTAACAGTTATACACTTGTTTCTATAGGTGTTAACCTGTAGGATGTAACAGTTGTATACTTGTTTCTATAGGCGTTAACCTGTAGGATGTAGCAGTTGTACACTTGTTTCTATAGGTGTTAACCTGTAGGATGTGACAGTTGTACACTTGTTTCTATAGGTGTTAACCTGTAGGATGTCACAGTTGTATACTTGTTTCTATAGGTGTTAACCTGTAGGATGTGACAGTTATACACTTGTTTCTATAGGTGTTAACCTGTAGGATGTGACAGTTGTATACTTGTTTCTATAAGTGTTAACCTGTAGGATGTGACAGTTATACACTTGTTTCTATAGGTGTTAACCTGTAGGATGTGACAGTTGTATACTTGTTTCTATAAGTGTTAACCTGTAGGATGTAACAGTTGTACACTTGTTTCTATAGGTGTTAACTTGTAGGATGTAACAGTTGTACACTTGTTTCTATAGGTGTTAACCTGTAGCATGTGACAGTTGTATACTTGTTTCTATAGGTGTTAACCTGTAGGATGTAACAGTTGTACACTTGTTTCTATAGGTGTTAAGCTGTAGGATATGACAGTTATACACTTGTTTCTATAGGTGTTAACCTGTAGGATGTAACAGTTGTATACTTGTTTCTATAGGTGTTAACCTGTAGGATGTGACAGTTGTATACTTGTTTCTATAGGTGTTAACCTGTAGGATGTGACAGTTATACACTTGTTTCTATAGGTGTTAACCTGTAGGATGTGACAGTTGTATACTTGTTTCTATAAGTGTTAACCTGTAGGATGTAACAGTTGTACACTTATTTCTATAGGTGTTAACCTGTAGGATTTGATAGTTGTATACTTGTTTCTATTGGTATTAACCTGTAGGATGTAACAGTTGTACACTTGTTTCTATAGGTGTTAACCTGTAGGATGTAACAGTTGTATACTTGTTTCTATTGGTGTTAACCTGTAGAAAGTGAGAGTTGTATACTTGTTTCTATAGGTGTTAACCGGTAGGATGTGACAGTTATACACTTGTTTCTATAGGTGTTAACCTGTAGGATGTAGCAGTTGTATACTTGTTTCAATAGGTGTTAACCTGTAGGATGTAACAGTTGTACACTTGTTTCTATAGGTGTTAACCTGTAGGATGTGACAGTTGTATACTTGTTTCTATAGGTGTTAACCTGTAGGATGTGACAGTTGTATACTTGTTTCTATAGGTGTTAACCTGTAGGATGTAACAGTTATACACTTGTTTCTATAGGTGTTAACCTGTAGGATGTAACAGTTGTATACTTGTTTCTATAGGTGTTAACCTGCAGGATGTGACAGTTGTATACTTGTTTCTATAGGTGTTAACCTGTAGGATGTAACAATTATACACTTGTTTCTATAGGTGTTAACCTGTAGGATGTAACAGTTGTATACTTGTTTCTATAGGTGTTAACCTGTAGGATGTGACAGTTGTATACTTGTTTCTATAGGTGTTAACCTGTATGATGTAACAGTTATACACTTGTTTCTATAGGTGTTAACCTGTAGGATGTAGCAGTTGTACACTTGTTTCTATAGGTGTTAACCTGTAGGATGTGACAGTTGTACACTTGTTTCTATAGGTGTTAACCTGTAGGATGTAACAGTTGTACACTTGTTTCTATAGGTGTTAACCTGTAGGATGTGACAGTTGTACACTTGTTTCTATAGGTGCTAAACTGATAGGAAGTGTCGCTTGTTTCTCTCATGAATAGGTCTGTGAGAGGAGATAACCTGATGGTAAGTATATATATATATTCATTATTCATTTCTTAGACAAGTGTTTCCTAAGGGTTAGTTCAAATGTAGTGATGATAGTCGGTCTTTAACTTCATAGAGTTAAAACCTGTTTTAATCTTGACAGGAGCGAGAAAGGTGAATTTCTACCCTTTCTTTGTTCTATTATTCAGTATTTAGTTTCGCACATAACTTAAAAATCTGTGGAAAACAAACACGAAGCACTAATTATTATTGATGAATAGTTATAAAGTAGAATTATGTTTCTGTGTGTTTTTTCCACACAAACACGAGGAAGATAAGGAAAGACCAAAGTTACGACACTCACTCGCCGTCAACAGGTGACTTACAAAAAATAAAGATAGAGAAAATAGGAGAATGGAAGAATCAGTTATCGTTACTCTAACAATCAAGTGTGGTCAACTCTTGGTACACCAAAACTCACCGTTGGTCAGTGGTTCGTGACAGAAGCCTCTGAAAGAGGGTCCAGGAAGTTAACCTGAAAGACTGTTAGATATAGCAGTTTGGTTTCTTGAGAATAAAATATTTTTATTAGCTTCAGATCCCGTGTGGTTAGGGGCGTTACAGTCGTAATCTGAGGGTCGCGAGTTCGAATCCCCGTCACATGGAACATGCTTTCTCTTCTTGAGGAATTTGGTTTGTACCAGGATGTAACACAAATAAAAGTTTCAATGTAAGTTAATACCTGGCTCTTCATTCCTACGAACAAGAAATAAGGCAGAGGGTGTATAAAGCGAAAATTAGGGGCTCAATCCCTGTGGTAATCGCAGCTCAGACAGTTCATTATGGACGTTTATGCTTAAACAAATGAACGTTTTCTTTCCTTTCATATTTGAGAGAGTATGGCCAGGTGGTTAGGGTGCTCGACCCACAAACAAAAAGATATATAGATAGATAGTCAGACAAATAAGCCCATAACCCAGATGTTTCTACATCGAAACCACGCTCTGCTATGTTTTTGGCCCGGCGTGGCCAGGTGGTTAAGGCGCTCGACTCGTAATCTCTAGGTCGCTGGTTCAAATCCCAGTCACACCAAACATGCTTCCCTTTTCAGCCGTGAGGACATTATAAAGTGATGGTCAATTCCATCTTTCCCTCTGCTCTTACACTGCTAAATTAGGGAGGGCTAGTGTATACACTCCTCGTGTATCTTTACGAGAAAATTCAAAACACAAACAAACAGACATTTTAAATTTCACCAAATCAGTTAAACGTATAATACATTCTTTCTTGTCGGCTGTTAGAAACGACCTCTAACGGTGAAAAAAACTACCAAAATTGATCTAGTCGTTGTTAATCTCTTTTAATGTATTAAAGGTGTAAAAGTCACAATGTTTAGAAGAAAACCGAAATAAATATTTGTTTGTAGTTAAGTGCAGTGTCATACAATGGGCTATCTGTGCAGTGCCATACAATGGGCTATCTGTGCAGTGCCATACAATGGACTATCTGTGCAGTGCCATACAACGAGCTATCTGTGCAGTGCCATACAATGGGCTATCTGTGCAGTGTTATACAGTGGGCTATCTGTGCAGTGCCATACAATGGGCTATCTGTGCAGTGTTATACAGTGGGCTATCTGAGCAGTGCCACACAATGGGCTATCTGTGCAGTGCCCATCACGGATATAGAAACCTCGTTTTTGGCGTTACAAGCCTTCAAACTCACTGCTGAAAACTGTTTAACTAATACGAACCTACGAAAAAGAAACATTTAAATAATTACACCAACCTGTCAAAATGTAGCACAGCGTGACAAGGAAATATTTATATGTTTGATTTACCTATTTGGATTTCATAGGCTAAAATCCTAAAACTTCGTACGTCACAGTAAACTGTCTTTCAGTAGGAAAACGAAACGTACAGAAAGTCAGTGGAATGAGTGACGAACGAGAGTCATATGGAGTCATTACCCTAATACTCCATCTCTCGCTTTTCTGTCGGAAACACGAAACTTTTCTTTGATGGATCATTGCAAACAAGACTACTTTGGTAATAACAAGTTTCGGGAATAGCAATCTATTTGCAAGTAGAAGAAATCTCTGATGGCGAGAGGCGGACATTGGTAACGACGTGTGGCCGAATGAACCGGAAGCTATACCGCGTGGCTTCCAGGACTTTCGAAGTATTAGCATGTAGAGAGAGTTCAGACGGTCATTGTCTGTGGGCGCTTTCTGAGTAAGACGATGATGCATCCGGGCACTTTGTGTCTCCTCGATCTTTGTGACGCGCTTTGTCTGACACGTGATGTGTGGAAACCTGCATTTTAATCCGCCAACGTTTCACCATGTTTGTCCGACTCATTTAGCCGTTTTTGCCTTTCCACAGAAGGTCACCTTTGCACGTGCTGATAGCGAACCCTAAGCGATGCATTAGAAGCTCTCTTTTACAGTGGCTCACTCCTGATGCCGGAAGTGACGACAAAACAACGAAAATCGTTTGTGCACGAGAAATGAATAATGAATTAAAAGTTAAATCGTTGATTCGTACACCATGCCGTTTCAGTTGATAAATCAGGGGCTTTCGTGTAGGGCAGCGACGTTTCTACAACACTACTCGTCGTTGCGAAACTCTAATCACATTCATACGAGTCGTTTGTTTCAAAGAATTTAAGCTTAGAAGATTGTTTTACTGAGAATACATTTCTCAAGCAATTCGCCGAAATGCGAACCTCCCAACTACAAAATTCCAGTAAGTAGTAACTTTATCCACACGATTCACATATATTGTTTTGGTATGATAAACTTGATACTGAGAACTAGTACTTAACACAAAACGTTCGATTTATCTCTTTCGTCTACTTCTTCACTCCCGAGTACTTTCCCAGTGAACCATGGTTTCAGCAGTTGAAGCCTTACAGTGTTTTATTTATTTATGGCAGAACTACTAAAGGTACTTACGTCTCAGTTGTTAGCCAACTGATCGAGGCGAATGCAGCTAGTCAACAGTACTCTGTACCCTTAATACACGCTGAGGAACTGACAGTCACTCTTATAACGCACCCACAATTAAAATTTAGGGAATGTTTTGTGACATTGCACGGCTATGAATGCGATTATCCAGCTTCGAAATTCAGAGCTCTACCAGAGGACTACCTCCTTATTACATTAAGAAACAGCAACACCTCGTTGTATAAACATATGCCCCGCCTTGTTGGGTTAAAAAAACAACATCAAATTATATAAGAATATTTTAGTATTCGTTTAGTTCATACGGCTAAAATGTATCGTGAACAATAGCTACATGTTTCGCCTACGTTCTGACCAAAGCAAGC
The DNA here is from genome assembly GCF_004210375.1 of Tachypleus tridentatus. NCBI lineage: Eukaryota > Metazoa > Arthropoda > Merostomata > Xiphosura > Limulidae > Tachypleus > Tachypleus tridentatus. The sequence goes on from NC_134831.1 coordinate 102,524,475, forward strand.
TCTTAAGACAGATCCCGACTAAAAATTAGCCAAGTGGTGAATGTAGCTAATTTAATAATACGTTATTATTTATAATAATCGCAGTTCATTCATCTATTGCAGGTCCCCCTGCCAGCATTATTTAACACAATTCTTGAGATCTCTTCAAATCGCCAGAAAAAAAAACAACACAACAAAACTAACGTTTCTGTGACACCGAAATATTGCATTCCGTTTTATAAAAATTGTAACTGTCTCTGTTTTTAAAACAAGGCTGCATCTATCGACTTTGCAAATGTCATTATAGCTTTATAGCTTGTCATTAAATGTTTTAGTTTGTCGTTTTAAGTTTATCTTAATTGTTGTTTGTCTGGTGACTTTGGAAGCAACAAACCAGGTACACGATGCTCGTTTGTAAATGAATGTAAACATTTGGAGAGGTCAGATTAGAGCCTGGACGTTTTTATCTAGCTTGTCAAGCACCGGCTAGTCTGGAATCCGTTTACGACCCTTCATCATCCAGGGGAACGTTATACGTGTTAACAGACAGTTTTTCATCGTGCCTCACCCAGTCGCGCCCTCTATAGAGTTGGAAAATGGTGGCTTATCATCAGAATTATTTATATGTCTCGACTCTCCTATATAATGACCGTCTCTGAGTTTAGGTGGTGTTGAAAAACGTAAAACAACTTGTTTTATTATCTAATCCGAAATGTTGACATGTACACCGCCGTAAGAAATTAGTTTAAAATTAAACCATCTTCAGTGACCTTTTGATATTTATGTGCATACTCTAAGTTCATGCTATTCTTATAAACCTTAGTATTCAATTAAATAATTATATATCGAAACACTCCAACGCAAACCTTTAATAAGCTAATCAAATAAAGTGTTGTATAGTTAATAAAATAGATTTACACTTTATCCAACTTTCCAAAATCTTTAATAATAATCAAGCCTATAATTTTACAAAAAAACACACCAAACTTGTAAATGACTGATTGATGAAATAATAGTGTTTTAAAACATAGTGAATATACTAGTTGTAACTTTATATTATTATATATGACTGACTGAGGAAGTTATACAGTGTTTTGAAACAAAGTGAATATACTAGCTGTGACTTTATATTATTGTATATGACTGACTGGGGAAGTTATACAGTGTTTTGAAACATAGTGAATATACTAGTTGTAACTTTATATTATTATATATGACTGACTGAGGAAGTTATACAGTGTTTTGAAACAAAGTGAATATACTAGCTGTAACTTTATATTATTATATATGACTGACTGAGGAAGTAATACAGTGTTTTGAAACATAGTGAATATACTAGCTGTAACTTTATATTATTATATATGACTGACTGAGGAAGTTATACAGTGTTTTGAAACAAAGTGAATATACTAGTTGTAACTTTATATTATTATATATGACTGACTGAGGAAGTTATACAGTGTTTTGAAACAAAGTGAATATACTAGTTGTAACTTTATATTATTATATATGACTGACTGAGGAAGTTATACAGTGTTTTGAAACAAAGTGAATATACTAGTTGTAACTTTATATTATTATATATGACTGACTGAGGAAGTTATACAGTGTTTTGAAACAAAGTGAATATACTAGCTGTGACTTTATATTATTGTATATGACTGACTGGGGAAGTTATACAGTGTTTTGAAACATAGTGAATATACTAGTTGTAACTTTATATTATTATATATGACTGACTGAGGAAGTTATACAGTGTTTTGAAACATAGTGGATACAGTAGTTGTAACTTTATATTATTATATATGACTGACTGAGGAAGTTATACAGTGTTTTGAAACAAAGTGAATATACTAGTTGTAACTTTATATTATTATATATGACTGACTGAGGAAGTTATACAGTGTTTTGAAACAAAGTGAATATACTAGTTGTAACTTTATATTATTATATATGACTGACTGAGGAAGTTATACAGTGTTTTGAAACAAAGTGAATATACTAGCTGTGACTTTATATTATTATTATATATGATAAGGATAGCTCGACATTGTGAGGTAAGTAATGCGCTCTTAAAACGAGGGTCGCAGGTTCGAATATCCGTCACACCAAATATGCTCGCTTTAGTAGAATTGAGCGCTTTATAATAGTTTAATGACTCGTATTGTTTGTTAGTGAAAGAGTATCCCAAGAGGTAGCGGTGGGGGATTGTGACTAGTAGTCTTCACTCTGGTCTTTCACTGCTAAATTTGAGATCGGTAGCGGAGATAGCCATTGAGTAGCTTTGCGCGAAATTCAAAACAAACCAAACAACATAGATCTTTTGCTCAAGCAGTATTTTGATAAATGCTGAGTTATTATACAATAGTTGACAATATCAACCAGAGATGTGTCGTTTTTCTTTGAAAGCAGTTTTGCCGCTTTGATTTAACAAAATAACCTGTTGGTTTTTACTTCGGTGAAAACAAAGAGAAATCGAACATGTGAATAAAACGCCAGTTTCAGAACGTTCTCAGATTCAGAACTATTTAGGTTTGTACTTTTATGTTTGATAGCTACTAACATCGAACCTTCTGTATGTATGTAGATATTTTCATTAATATTGATTTTATATACAACATATCTCGTAAACAGCAGTTATATGTATTTCGTTATTATAACTTCTCACAGTAATACTATATGTATTTCGTTATTATAACTTCTCACAGTAATACTATATAAGAACCTAAACACCTAATTATCTATTTAGAACAAGAATTAGTTTCGCTGGGTCACGACATGTCAAAACACGCAGATAAAAACACAAATCATTTGAAAAGTTTTCGTTACAACATGTTAAGTTACGTACTGCATTATGCATGATATGTTACGTATTGTATTATACGTGATATATTACATATTGTATTATGCTTGATATATTACGTATTGTATTATACGTGATATATTACATATTGTATTATACGTGATATATTACGTATTGTATTATACGTGATATATTACGTATTGTATTATACGTGATATATTACGTACTGCATTATGCATGATATGTTACGTATTGTATTATACGTGATATATTGCATATTGTAATATGCATGATATGTTACGCATTGTAATATACGTGATATATTACATACTGTATTATGCCTTGATATAATACGCATTGTATTACACGCCCGTATATTACATATTGTAATATACGTGATATAATACGTATTGTAATATACATGATATATTACGCATTGTATTATACGTGATATATTACATATTGTAATATTCTTGATATATTACGCATTGTATTATACGTGATATAATTACATATTGTAATATACGTGATATAATACATATTGTATTATACACGATATGTTACGTATTGTATTATATGCGTGATATATTGCATACTGCATTATGCATGATATGTTACGCATTGCATTATACGTGATATAATACATATTGTATTATGCTTGATATATTACGTATTGTAATATAATGCGATATATTACGTATTAGTAATATACATGATATATTACGTATTGTAATATATACGTGATATAATACGCATTGTATTATGCATGATATATTACGTATTGTAATCATACGCGATATATACGCACCGCATTATGCATGATATATACGTATTGTATTATACGTGATATATTACATATTGTATTATATAATGCGATATATTACGCATTGTATTATACACGATATAATACGTATTGTAATATATACGTGATATAATACGCACCGCATTATGCATGATATGTTACGTATTGTAATATATGCGATATATTACGCACCGCATTATGCATGATATGTTACGCATTGTAATATAATGCGATATATTGCATATTGTATTATGCATGATATTTACGTATTGTAATATAACGCGATATATATACATATTGTAATATGCCTGATATATTACGTATTGTAATATATGCGATATATATACATACTTGTATATACGTGATATATTACGTATTGTAATATACATTATATATTACGTATTGTATTATACGTGATATATTACATATTCAGGGTATTATGCATGATATATTACGCATTGTAATCATACGTGATATATTACGCACCGCATTATGCATGATATATTACGTATTGTAATATACGTGATATATTACATATGACTGTATTATGCTTCTGATATATTACGTAATTGTACATATACGCGATATATTACGTATTGTAATATACGTGATATATTACGTATTGTAATTATACGTGATATATTACATATTGTATTATGCATGATATATTACGTATTGTAATCACAATGCGCGATATATTACGCACCGCATTATGCATGATATATTACGCATTCAGGCCATATACGTGATATAATACATATTGTATTATGCTTTGATATATTACGTATTGTAATATGCGTGATATATTACATATTACATTATATGCGTGATATATCACGCATTGTTGGTATATAACGTGATATATTACGTATTAATATATATGCGATATATATTACATACTGTATATATACGTGATATAATACGCATTGTTTTTTATACACGATATAATACGTATTGTAATATGCGTGATATATTACATATTATTGTATTATGCATGATATATTACGCATTGTAATATACGTGATATATTACATATTGTATATATGCATGATATATTACGTATTGTATTATACGTGATATATTACATATTGTATTATACGCGATATATTACATATTGTAATATGCGTGATATATTACGTATTGTATTATACGTGATATATTACGCATTGTAATCATACGTGATATATTACGCACCGCATTATGCATGATATAATACGTATTGTGTTATACGTGATATAATACGTACCGCATTATGCATGATATGTTACGTATTGTATTATACGTGATATATTGCATATTGTATTATGCATGATATTTTACGTATTGTAATATAACGTGATATATTACATATTGTATTATGCTTGATATATTACGTATTGTATTATAATGCGATATATTACATATTGTACATTATGCGTGATATATTACGTATTGTATTATACATTATATATTACGTATTGTATTATACGTGATATATTACATATTGTATTATGCATGATATATTACGTATTGTATCATAATGCGATATAATACGTACTGCATTATGCATGATATATTACGCATTGTAATATACGTGATATATTACATATTGTATTATGCTTGATATATTACGTATTGTATTATACGTGATATATTACGTATTGTATTATACGTGATATATTACGTATTGTATTATACGTGATATATTACATATTGTATTATGCATGATATATTACGTATTGTATCATACGTGATATATTACGTACTGCATTATGCATGATATATTACGTATTGTATTATACGTGATATATTACATATTGTATTATGCTTGATATATTACGTATTGTATTATACGTGATATATTACATATTGTATTATACGTGATATATTACGTATTGTATTATACATGATATATTACGTATTGTATTATACGTGATATATTACATATTGTATTATACGTGATATATTACGTATTGTTTTATACATGATATATTACGTATTGTATTATACGTGATATATTACATATTGTATTATGCATGATATATTACGTATTGTATTATACGTGATATATTACATATTGTATTATGCATGATATATTACGTATTGTATTATACGTGATATATTACATATTGTATTATACGTGATATATTACATATTGTATTATGCGTGATATATTACGTATTGTATTATACGTGATATATTACGTATTGTATCATACGTGATATATTACGTACTGCATTATGCATGATATATTACGTATTGTGTTATACGTGATATATTACGTACTGTATTATACATGATATGTTACGTATTGTTTGAAGTGCTCAAAGAAGTTCTAGGAAATCAAGAAACTCGTGGAACGAGTCTTGGCTTTTTGTATTTTTACAGGTTATTGAAACATGTTCTTTTTGTATTCTTAGAGGTTACTGAAACATGTTCTTTTTGTATTTTTACAGGTTATTGAAACATGTTCTTTTTGTATTCTTACAGGTTACTGAAACATGTTCTTTTTGTATTTTTTACAGGTTATTGAAACATGTTTTTGTATTCTTAGAGGTTACTCAAACATGTTCTTTTTATATTCTTACAGGTTACTGAAACATTTTCTTTTTGTATTTTTACGGATTACTGAAACATGTTTTTTTTGTATTTTTACAGGTTACTGAAACATGTTCTTTTTGTATTTTTACGGGTTACTGAAACATGTTTTTTTGTATTCTTACAGGTTATTGAAACATGTTCTTTTTGTATTCTTACAGGTTATTGAAACATGTTCTTTTTGTATTCTTACAGGTTATTGAAACACGTTTTTTGTATTTTTCAGGTTATTGAAACATGTTCTTTGTGTATTCTTACAGTTTATTTAAACATGCTCATTTTTTGTATTCTTACAGGTTATTGTAGTGTGCTCGTTTTATATTCTTACAGATTATTGAAGCATGTTGTTTTTGTATTTTACAGGTTATGTAAGCATGTTGTTTTTGTATTTTTACAGGTTATATAAGCATATTCTTTCTACAGATTATTGAAGCATGTTATTTTTGTATTTTACAGGTTATGTAAGCATGTTCTTTCTACAATAACCTATTCTTTTTATATTCTTACAGATCAATGTATCTATCAATGTATCAATAAAAATAACAGTACAAGAGCATATCTTTATATCTATCAATGTATCAATAAAAATAACAGTACAAGAGCATATCTTTACATCTATCAATGTATCAATAAACATAACAGTACAAGAGCATATCTTTAGATCTATCAATGTATCAATAAAAATAACAGTACAAGAGCATATCTTTATATCTATCAATGTATCAATAAACATAACAGTACAAGAGCATATCTTTACATCTATCAATGTATCAATAAACATAACAGTACAAGAGCATATCTTTACATCTATCAATGTATCAATAAACATAACAGTACAAGAGCATATCTTTACATATATCAATGTATCAATAAAAATAACAGTACAAGAGCATATCTTTACATCTACCAATGTATCAATAAACATAACAGTACAACAACATATATTTATATCCATCAATGTATCAAGAATACAGAAAGAACATGCTACAATAACCTGTAAGAATACAAAAAAATGAGCATGTTTAAATAAACTGTAAGAATACAGAAAGAACATGTTTCAATAACCTGTAAAAATACAAAAAAAACATGCTTATATAACCTGTAAAAATACAAAAAGAACATGTTTCAATAACCTGTAAAAATACAAAAGGAACATGTTTCAATAATCTGTAGAAAGAACATGCTTATATAACCTGTAAAAAATACAAAAACAACATGCTTACATTACCTGTAAAATACAAAAATAACATGCTTCAATAATCTATAAGAATATAAAAAGAACATGCTTACATAACCTGTAAACATACAAAAAGAACATGCTTATATAACCTGTAAAAATACAAAAGGAACATGTTTCAATAATCTGTAGAAAGAACATGCTTATATAACCTGTAAAAATACAAAAACAACATGCTTACATAACCTGTAAAATACAAAAACAACATGCTTCAATAATCTGTAAGAATATAAAACGAGCACACTACAATAACCTGTTAGAATACAAAAAATGAGCATGTTTAAATAAACTGTAAGAATACCGAAAGAACATCTTTCAATAACCTGAAAAATACAAAAAACATGTTTCAATAACCTGTAAGAATACAAAAAGAACATGTTTCGTTGATAGATGTAAAGATATGCTCTTGTACTGTTATGTTTATTGATATATTGATAGATATAAAGATATGCTCTTGTACTGTTATGTTTATTGATACATTGATAGATATAAAGATATGCTCTTGTACTGTTATGTTTATTGATACATTGATAGATATAAAGATATGCTCTTGTACTGTTATGTTTATTGATACATTGATAGATATAAAGATATGCTCTTGTACTGTTATGTTTATTGATACATTGATAGATATAAAGATATGCTCTTGTACTGTTATGTTTATTGATACATTGATAGATGTAAAGATATGCTCTTGTAGTGTTATGTTTATTGATACATTGATAGATGTAAAGATATGCTATTGTACTGTTATGTTTATTGATACATTGATAGATATAAAGATATGCTCCTGTACTGTTATTTTTATTGATACATGATAGATGTAAAGATATGCTCTTGTACTGTTACGTTTATTGATACATTGATAGATATAAAGATATGCTCCTGTACTGTTATTTTTATTGATACATTGATAGATGTAAAGATATGCTCTTGTACTGTTATGTTTATTGATACATTGATAGATATAAAGATATGCTCTTGTACTGTTATGTTTAGTATTAGTATTAGTATCAGTATTAGTGTCAGTATTAGTATCAGTATCAGTATTAGTATCAGTTACAGTATGGGTTTTTGAGATTCACAAAACAGTTGAATGTTTTCACTTATTATCATGAATATGCTTCCTCAGTGTATGTTTTTCGTCTTTCTAACACAGTTTTCCATTTTCAGAGCTATTGATTTGATTCTATTTAGCAAAGGCATAGCTCTGTACGAACTGGGTAATTTCAGTATATATATATATACAGACTTACTGTTGTGATACTGAGGAATAGCTCTGTACGAACTGGGTAATTTCAGTATATATATATACAGACTTACTGTTGTGCCACTGAGGAATAGCTCTGTACGAACTGGGTAATTTCAGTATATATATATACAGACTTACTGTTGTACCACTGAGGAATAGCTCTGTACGAACTGGGTAATTTCAGTATATATATATACAGACTTACTGTTCTACCACTGAGGAATAGCTGTGTAAGAACTCGGTAATTTCAGTATATATATTCAGACTTACTGTTGTGACACTGAGGAATAGCTCTGTACGAACTGGGTAATTTCAGTATATATATATACAGACTTACTGTTGTGCCACTGAGGAATAGCTCTGTTCGAACTGTGTAATTTTAGTATATATATATATATATATACAGACTTACTGTTGTGCCACTGAGGAATAGCTCTGTACGAACTGTGTAATTTTAGTATATATATATACAGACTTACTGTTGTGCCACTGAGGAATAGCTCTGTACGAACTGCGTAATTTTAGTATATATATATATACAGACTTACTGTTGTGCCACTGAGGAATAGCTCTGTACGAACTGGGTAATTTCAGTGTATATATATACAGACTTACTGTTGTGCCACTGAGGAATAGCTCTGTACGAACTGGGTAATTTCAGTATATATATATATATACAGACTTACTGTTGTGCCACTGAGGAATAGCTCTGTACGAACTGGGTAATTTCAGTATATATATATAAAGACTTACTGTTGTGCCACTGGGCTGAATATTTATGACTGTAGTAAGTATTACTAAAACCATCGGCGTTTTGTTTCTGTTATTTTTCAATCTAGTTTTTATTATGTACAAAACTGTAAGCCTAATTGTGCTGCTTGATAAAGGATATTAAATACTATTTCCCGAAGAGGGAGCTGCAGAATGAGCTAAATGGATGTCTCGTGTGTGACGCTGCCAGTTCACAGGGCAAATATCCACTTGAACTTCCAAAATTAGTGCTTTGACAGTAAACGTCCGTTGTCAGGAAAAAACGCGCTTACTTAGCTAAAGAGAATTATTTTTGCTAGAGTTCACATGCTTTTCTCTGGGGGTTTTACAGTTCGCTAAGAGCATTATGTAACCCCCCCCCCCACCTCCTCCCCGTCGCACCCATCCTAGCATCCTTCTGGAGAGAACATTGTAAACGACAACGAATAGGAGAAACTTTTATTGGCTGTTTTGCGTGCATGTAGACTGCTCGTGGTACGATTACGTAACCATCACGTGCCAATCTAATCCAATTAGGATAGTCTTTTGGTCAAATGGTGGTTTTTCGCAAAAGAGCAGCCGAAAAAAATAATTTAATTACGACAAAGATGTCGGATATTAATTTGTAATATGTTTATATAAGGCTTCGTATTTTGTTCTTTTAGTCTAGACCTCTGTATGTGGTTTAGTTTCAGGTACGGTGTTAAATATTATTCATACTGGTACTGTTAGTTGCTGGGGACAGAGGTATCGAGAAAGAAAAACAACATGTCCTACTACAGCCGGTACTGTTGTTTCAAGTATTTCATGTGGACACGGTAGAATGGAGTACAATGGACCGACTGTAATTGGACAACATCAAATAAATTTTGAGACTGGGCCCGATACCAGCAGCGACGTGTGACACGTGCACGTGCCTGGCTTGGACACCAGTCGTTAAAGGATGGATGGAAGTGAAAGTGAAATTGGCGGAAAGCATTCAGCCAGAAAACTGTGAAATCATAAGTTTACCACTCAGAGGTTTTTCGCCAACCGCTGCCACGAATATCCAGATTGTATTGCAAGCACTGACGCAAGAGATCAGTGACAGTGGCTATTGTATCACCAGTTCCTGGATTTGTCGGTTCCTAGGGTTCATCGATATGAAAACTTCCGTAGTGAGTCACTGCTTGTATAACACACATGAATACACATATAATCACGTTCTCAGATAGACAGTAAACGAGATGTTGACTAGATGTAATAACTATTCGCTTCAATTGGTTTTGATCTCCCGTGGTCATAATTTTTTACTGAATATATTTTATGTATGACGTTCAATGGTCAGTCCTAAAGTAGACAAAACATTATAACGTACAGGACACAGTTGAGACACCCATATATCAGATACACCATATATATGTTTTGTGTTCCTACCCGTGGTGTCAATCGTTTGTCATCATTTCCTTTTCGTAAGTTTCTGTTTGTTTGCAATTAACCACAAAGCTACACCACGGGTATCGAAACCGGGTTTCTAGCATCTTGACCCTGCAGGCATACTGCTGTACCACTGGGTTTGGGTCTTAAGTCTTACAGATATTCACAGGTTCAGGAGTCACCACTTTATATCGCTACCAGAACCACTTAGTTCTTTAGCAATATTTATTACTACTTTGTATTGCTACCAAAACCAGCTGGTTCTTTAGTATTAGTTATCAGCACTTTGTATCGCTACCAAAACCAGCTGGTTCTTTAGCATCATTTATCACTAATTTGTATCGTTACCAGAACCAGCTGGTTCTTTAGCATCAGTTATCACTACTTTGTATCGTTACCAGAACCAGCTGGTTCTTTAGCATCATTTATCACTAATTTGTATCGTTACCAGAACCAGCTGGTTCTTTAGCATCAGTTATCACTACTTTGTATCGTTACCAGAACCAGCTGGTTCTTTAGCATCAGTTATCACTACTTTGTATCGTTACCAGAACCAGCTGGTTCTTTAGCATCAGTTATCACTACTTTGTATCGTTACCAGAACCAGCTGGTTCTTTAGCATCAGTTATCACTAATTTGTATCGTTACCAGAACCAGCTGGTTCTTTAGCATCAGTTATCACTACTTTGTATCGTTACCAGAACCAGCTGGTTCTTTAGCATCAGTTATCACTAATTTGTATCGCTACCAGAACCAGCTGGTTTTTAGCATAATTTATCACTAATTTGTATCGCTACCAGAACCAGCTGGTTCTTTAGCATCAGTTATCACTAATTTGTATCGCTACCAGAACCAGCTGGTTCTTTAGCATCAGTTATCACTACTTTGTATTGCTACCAGAACCAGCTGGTCCTTTAACATCATTTCTCACTACTTTGTATTACTACCAGAACCATTTATCATTGCTCTGGTTCCTAACTCTTACAAAATATCCACAGTTTGCTACAGTGTAATTCCATCAGGCTTCTGTTTGATTCGCTTTATTACATTTCATAGTAAGCCACTCCAGGGCTATCTGCGCTAGGCGTCCCCTGAAAGATATAATTAATTCAATAACTTAACAACCAGTGACAAATAAATGTTTCTCACGAATTGTGAAGATTTCGTTTGACCGTAAGAATTGAGGTTTCGGTCGTATTTCAAGAATTTAAAGTTTATTTTTAAAGAAACTCAGTAACTTACGTTTCATAAAAGTAAAACAAACTAAACTGACAGTATAATATAGGTCGCTAGCTAGCTTAAAGCTTTGCTCTGCAATATAAATTATTATAATCCAAGTTGTCTTTTGTTACAACTGTTTGGTCCCAAAAATATTATACTTTCTTATAGTTACTATATGGTTCTACTCGCTAATCGTTACTCTATAATTACTCTCTGATTCTCAATATTTTCGCTAATAGTCACTGTACGATTTTACTCGCTAATAGTCACTATATAGTTTTATTCGCTAATAGCCACTATATGGTTTTATTTGCTAATAGTCACTGTATAGTTTTATTCGCTAATAGTCACTGTGGTTTTATTCGTTACTAGTCACTATGGTTTTATTCGCTAATAGTCACAATGGTTTTATTCGCTAATAGTCACTGTATAGTTTTATTCGCTAATAGTCACTATGGTTTTATTCGCTAATTGTCCTTATGGCTTTATTCGCTAATAGTCACTATGGTTTTATTCGCTAATAGTCACTATGGTTTTATTCGCTAATAGTCACTACGGTTTTATTCGCTAATAGTCACTGGTTTTATTCGCTAATTGTCACTATTCTCTTTAACCATTGCTTTGCGACATTATGTGCTGGTACAACTGTTGCTAATAGTTAGTATATGGTTTCACTCGCTAATGGTCCGTATGTGATTTTATTCGTTTTTTTATTTCTCGCTAACTCTTCGAAAGGAAACTTGAACAAATGTCGTTTTTGAGCTGCAGTAGAAGCATATTCAGACAGAAATAGATCGTGGAATACATTACCCACTGCAGCTATTAGTGGTACAAATAATGGAAGACATCAGACGTCGGCTGTCGTAAAAATCCATCTCTGACAAAACCAGTATGTCCTTATTATACATGTTAATTCTGTTAACAAGACAGCATCTATGTCACTCCTATATTTATTAATGTTTTGATTGGTCAAGCTGGCCTCTAACGACATTCCTACCTTCACTTGACGAAACGGCGTCGTTTAATATCATCCGCCGTAACATGCCTCCAGGCGCCGAGGGTACAAATTAACGTTATTATGGGGTCCTTATTGCGGCAGACAAGCGGCATCGAACTGGATGTAGAAAGAGGTATTGTCCCAGTCCTTTTTAAGACCGGCAGCAATTCTTTACATCGGAATCTCAGTTATCTGCCCCTTTATAAAACACAAAAGCCTCCCTCTTGACCTTTCTATCTTAACCCTAAACGTACTTGTTAACCTGAAGATGACCAAAGAAGGTCGAAACGTTGTTCTGTGCTTTATTTTAATTAAAGTTTTGATACCCGTACCAGCCGTCTTGAGATACATTTTTATCTCAAGTGGGTTTCTCGTCATCGCGAACTAAACATCCCTGCCCTGTTTTTTCCACCTCTTGGATTTCTACAGTGCGATGAGTACAATATTAGATTGTCATCGTTTGTCAGACAGCGACGTGGGGGTAAAAGAGGCTTAGTTATTTGTTAGACAGTTTGTTTTGTTTTGAAGTACTCGTAAAGTCGAGCTATCTGTGTCAGCCGAACCTAATTTAGTGGTGATAAACTAGAGGGAAGGTAGCTAGTCAACACCATCCGCCACCAGCTCTTATTCTACTCTTCTATCAACGAATGAGATTGGCCGCCTCATCATAACCCTTCCTCCTTACCAAGGCCGAAATGGCGAGCATGTTTGGTGACGGGAATTCGAACCCGCGACCCTCAGATTTTCGAGTTGAGTTCCTTTACAACTAAGCCTTGCGGGCGAATGTGGAAGAGACGTGGTAAGATAGGTCTAGTGAAAAGTGTTCATTCTTGTACTCACGTTTTGTGTGTGGAAGCACATTATGTTAATACAATAGTAAAGTGGCAAACAAAGCTTCATAACACATAGTGAGGTAGTTTATCTTTTTTTATAGGGAGGGAAGAGACACACTACATATTTCAATAGAAGACTCTCTTTCAGTTATCCATAACATGCATGTTCCCCCCAAAATAAACCACTCCACCATGTTTATAAATATGTCGTTTGTCAATTTGCTATGACATTACTTACTACTACAAATATCAAAACATTAGAAAATGATAACCATTTTATTTGTTTGTTTTCGAATTTCGCGCAAAGCTACACAAAGACTATCTACAATAGCCGTTCCTAATTTAGCAGTGTAAGACTAGAGGGAAGTCATCGTTATCCACCGTCAACTCTTGGGCTACTCTTTTACCAACGAATAATGGAATTGACCGTAACTTTATAATGACCCCACGGCTTAAAAGGTCAGCACGTTTGATATGATGGGGATCCGAACCCGCGACCCTTAGATTACGAGTCGAGCGCCTTAACCCTTGGTCATGCCGGGCCCATAATTTAACAGAGCTCGGTTTCGATCTACGAACGTCTGTCTGTGTTATGGGCTTGTTTGTCTGACTATCTATCTATGTATCTCTGTGTCTGTCTGACGAACATTTTCATTTTGATACAACCTATTTTGTAACATTGTTCATTTGAAAACATTTGTTACATTTTCATATTTTTATCACGTTCATAGAATGAACTTCAGTCTTTATGCAGCGCAGAGTCTCTTTATTCTAATCTACCACATGTCTCTAGGTCAAATCGATTCCTACGATTTCCTGACAAAAATAAAATCCACTCCTGAGTATGAATACAGATTAGTTGTGGCGAATAATGGACAATTCAAACGCTGCACAGTTTTTCATTTATTTATGTACGCTGCTCATGGTTCATAAAACTCTATCTGTTTGTTTTGTCATTTTTATGTCTTCAGGCAAGAAACTCCTTTAATTCAACCAGTCTTTGAAAACTAATTCAAATAAACATTTTTTTCAGTTTGAGAAGCGAATGGTTGTTTGTACCAATAATTACGCTAAAATGTTCTATAAAGTCCATGGTTCACACTAGAGGGCGCATTAAGTCTGACAATAGGTTTTTAAAATTCTGAAAAATATATATGAAAACCATTCATTCATTCACCATTAGATTCCGGGCCACATGAAAACCATTCATTCATTCACCGTTAGATTCCGGGCCACATGAAAACCATAGTACGGGTTTTATCGTAGTTCACACTTTCTTAGAAAAAAAAATATTTATGTGACTGGTAGCAAATATTATATGAAGGTATCGTTTCTACACGACCTTGTTTTTCTCAGGGGTTGTGACGTGGAGGTATCGTTTCTACACGACCTTGTTTTTCTCAGGGGTGTGACGTGGAGGTATCGTTTCTACACGACCTTGTTTTTCTCAGGGGTTGTGACGTGGAGGTATCGTTTCTACACAACCTTGTTTCTCTCAGGGGTTGTGACGTGGAGGTATCGTTTCTACACGACCTTGTTTTCTCAGGGGTTGTGACGTGGAGGTATCGTTTCTACATGACCTTGTTTTTCTCAGGGGTTGTGACATGGAGGTATCGTTTTTACATGACCTTGTTTTTCTCAGGGGTTGTGACATAAATTTATCGTTTCTACACGACCTTGTTTCTCTCAGGGGTTGTGACATACCGTTAGCAACAAGAAAACTGAAGCTACACTTAAGTTGATACGAACATAAGCAGCTTTAATACCAGTGCTGGGGCTTAAAGTATCCATAATACTACCACACTTGTGATATACATATAACTCGAAGATAAAGCTATCAGATATCTGTTCAGTTCTGTCTTTGTGTTGATGTGGACTCTATAGTTAGACGGTTTCTTTTGTTTTACCAGAATTCTCTGTTATTATTATCATTGTTTTATTTTATTTTTTTGGTAGCGATAGCATCTCACAACTAAACAAAAATACAAGTACAACGAAGTACCTTTTAAGAAAGTAGAAAATTTAATATTTTGTTCTTTCTATTAGATCATTTCCTGTGTGAATCCCGAGAGAAGAAAAAAAATACAATGTTAAAAGGAAACAGAGATTTTAATGGAAGTTTCTGAATAGTTGATAACTTCGCAGTCACTGACTACCTTGTATTATGAGTCCCCAACAAGAGCTGCTCTTATGGTTAAAAGATTATACACTGTCTTGTTTGGACTTTTTCAGATATGTTTACACATGTTTGTTTCGGGTACTAGATACCTATCTAAGGTTGGCGTCTCTGCTTTTCAGTTGAAAGTCACTATTCGTGGGATTCGATTCTCACTCTTATTACGCACCCACAGATCTAGGGTGCTTGCGCGATTTAGCGTCAACAAAACTCGGACCATGGACCCATGGATCCAAATTCCAGCATGTTAACTTTTAGGTCCCCCCAACAACTGGGAGAGCCAGGCCTTATAATACAGCGGCTTGGAACCAGTTATATTCTCCAACTGGAAAACATTTTGGAAATTTAACTACTGAAGACAAATATAACGAAACTAATATCCTGATGATAAATAAAACATTCAGTGTTTTAACTATTACAGTTAACAATAGGTAGATAAACGTTCTGTAAAAAGAAACATGACTTACACAGTAATAGAAACAAGAACTGAAAGTTTACAGAAACGATTGGTGAATTCAATTTCACATTTTGGTGTTTTTATCTACTCTTTTTTAATACTAAAAACAATGAATCCCAATTTCGAGGGGTCACGTCGAGAAAAGGTTAATTGTGTACATCAATGCAAGGACACGATGTGAGGAATTCTTGAAAATAAACAAAACGAGTGTTTTGTTTTATACTTAAAGGTTTAAATCGATCATTTTTATGTGCAAAATTAACGTCGAAGGGGTGAGACTGTACTACGATTGTTTATTGGATACATGTATCAGTGAACATTAAAGTATTTGTCCATATATATGATCTGGTGCGCTTGTAATAAGTTAAAAACGGTTTAAACGATACACGTTCACCACGTGACAAGCAATGTGTTAAACAGAAAACACATCCACCAATATTACACAATAGTCAAATGTTTTATAGTAGCGAGTGAATGTGTTTAACATGTTACTTGTGTTTTATACTAGCGAGTGATGTGTTTAACATGTTACTTGTGTTTTATGCTAGTGAATTCTTACTGTGTTTAACATGTTATTTGTGCTTTATGCTAGTGAATTCTTACTGTGTTTAACATGTTATTTGTGTTTTACGCTAGTGAATTCTTACTGTGTTTAACATGTTATTTGTGTTTTACGCTAGTGAATTCGTACTATGTTTAACATGTTACTTGTGCTTTATGCTAGTGAATTCTTACTGTGTTTAACATGTTATTTGTGCTTTATACTAGTGAATTTTTACTGTGTTTAACATGTTACTTGTGCTTTATGCTAGTGAATTCTTACTGTGTTTAACATGTTACTTGTGCTTTATGCTAGTGAATTTTTACTGTGTTTAACATGTTACTTGTGCTTTATGCTAGTGAATTCTTACTGTGTTTAACATGTTACTTGTGCTTTATGCTAGTGAATTTTTACTGTGTTTAACATGTTACTTGTGCTTTATGCTAGTGAGTTTTTACTGTGTTTAACATGTTACTTGTGCTTTATGCTAGTGAATTCTTACTGTGTTTAACATGTTACTTGTGCTTTATGCTAGTGAATTCTTACTGTGTTTAACATGTTATTTGTGTTTTACGCTAGTGAATTCTTACTGTGTTTAACATGTTATTTGTGTTTTACGCTAGTGAATTCGTACTATGTTTAACATGTTACTTGTGCTTTATGCTAGTGAATTCTTACTGTGTTTAACAAGTTACTTGTGCTTTATGCTAGTGAATTCTTACTGTGTTTAACATGTTATTTGTGCTTTATGCTAGTGAATTCTGTGTTTAACATGTTACTTGTGCTTTATGCTAGTGAATTCTTACTGTGTTTAACATGTTACTTGTGCTTTATGCTAGTGATTTTTTACTGTGTTTAACATCTTACTTGTGCTTTATGCTAGTGAATTCTTACTGTGTTTAACATGTTACTTGTGCTTTATGCTAGTGAATTTTTACTGTGTTTAACATGTTACTCGTGCTTTATGCTAGTGAATTCTTACTGTGTTTAACATGTTATTTGTGTTTTATGCTAGTGAATTCTTACTGTGTTTAACATGTTATTTGTGTTTTACGCTAGTGAATTCGTACAATGTTTAACATGTTACTTGTGCTTTACGCTAGTGAATTCTTACTGTGTTTAACATGTTACCTGTGCTTTATGCTAGTGAATTCTTACTGTGTTTAACATGTTACTTGTGCTTTATTCTAGTGAATTCTTACTGTGTTTAAATGTTACTTGTGCTTTATGCTAGTGAATTCTTACTGTGTTTAACATGTTACTTGTGCTTTATGCTAGTGAATTCTTACTGTGTTTAACATGTTACTTGTGCTTTATGCTAGTGAATTCGTACTATGTTTAACATGTTACTTGTGCTTTATGCTAGTGAATTCGTACTGTGTTTAACATGTTATTTGTGTTTTGTATCATCTCTGTTAAACATGAAACACATTCACAACATCTTGTATTTACTTACATATACATATATATATACATAGTAGATCAGACCTTTGAGCTTTCATTCATTAAAACGTATGACAAATATCTGAATAACACTTATTGTTATTAACATTGAAACTAACATTCACACACTACTCTTCGTGTTTCTGTTCGCTAGAAAAACATGTTTATATTCTCGTCTAACAGTGTTTTCATTAGGTCGCAATAACTTGAAAGCCTCGATCCTTTAAACGTTCTCTCTATTCGAGACTTAATAAATCTTCAAGAACAAAAGTTCGAGTTGATTTTCAGCTGAAACGTGGAGTATTTTAATAGTCACATTGGTTTGTATTAATTAGTTTCTAAAGGATAATAATAGTCACATTATTGGTTTGTATTACTTAGTTTCTAAAGGAAAATAATAGTCACATTGTTGGTTTGTATTACTTAGTTTCTAAATGATAATAATAGTCACATTGTTGGTTTGTATTACTTAGTTTCTAAAGGAAATTAATAGTCACATTATTGGTTTGTATTACTTAGTTTCTAAATGATAATAATAGTCACATTATTGGTTTGTATTACTTAGTTTCTAAAGGAAAATAATAGTCACATTGTTGGTTTGTATTACTTAGTTTCTAAAGGAAAATAATAGTCACATTGTTGGCTTGTATTACTTAGTTTCTAAAGGAAAATAATAGTCACATTGTTGGCTTGTATTACTTAGTTTCTAAAGGAAAATAATAGTCACGTTGTTGGTTTGTATTACTTAGTTTCTAAAGGAAAATAATAGTCACATTGTTGGTTTGTATTACTTAGTTTCTAAAGGAAAATAATAGTCACATTGTTGGTTTGTATTACTTAGTTTCTAAAGGATAATAATAGTCACGTTGGTTTATATTGCTTAGTTTCTAAAGGAAAAGAAGTCACATTGTTGGCTTGTATTACTTAGTTTCTAAATGAAAGTAAGTCACATTGTTGGCTTGTATTACTTAGTTTCTAAAGGAAAGTAAGTCACATTGTTGTCTTGTATTATTAATATTTAGTTTTTAATGGATAATAATAGTATTATTATTTATAGTATTATCTGGCTTTGCCAGATAGAACTGATAGAACGAATTCTACCGAATAAGAAAATACAGAACTGAGGTGGATATCTGTGACAAATTATCTGCTCATAGGGTTATCGGGCTTTCCTGGATAGGACTGATTGAGTGCACGTGATGCAGATTGTTAATATTCACGACAATACAGTTTTATTCAGCCGGACAAAGTAAAGACCTGCCGGTAAAAAACTGCCGTGTTTTCAGCTTGAGTAAGCATTCTTTTAATTCATCAGAGCCATGCTGCAACTTCGCTCACTCGGGACGAGGCACTGCCCTATGTATCAGTCTGTTTCTTCTCTTCTCCCTTGTTGTATTTTTTTACTCCCTCAAATCCCAGCCCTCAAGAAAACGAGGGAGGAAGAACGAAAGGGAGGAACCACATGTCAAATCTCTCGTCCGTGCGAGCCTTGTGCAACATAGAGTCCTCCACCAAATCGATGACCCACAAAACCAAACAACTTCAGCTCATTTGAGACGAATGGAAACCCAGGCAGACGGGACATGGTAGGGTGTTCCGAGCTATAATTGCAACAATTAGATGTAGTTGTTGCAAGTGATTCACCCATCTTTTCTATCAGCACTCACTTTCGAAAATGCTGTCTCTTCTCCTGAGGAAATGATTAGTTTTAAGGCCTGAGAGATGTTTTATCTTCTTATTCGTCGTTTTTAGGCAATGAGCAATCAGTTACTGTGTCTGGTCTGAAAACGACATCGGACTTCTCTTTTAACTGTTTATTAAGAGCACGTCTTTCTTTTTTAATTCATAGAAAATTCCTTGACTCCAGTAATAAATAATTCAAACTGATATCCATCACGTGAAAATCGGAGGAAAATTCTTTTCATTATTCCTAAGTAACTGGGAAATTAGTGTATATTTCACTGTAAAAACAGAGGGAAAAACAACAACAACTTAATATTGATATCGATTCGTCTTCCATTTGACCTTAAAGGTGAATTTTCAACAAATTTAATAATTGCCTGATAAACTGTACTTTGGTTAGGTATAATTCCTGTGAGGTTGCCATATTTTTAAACACTTTAGTGTTTGAGTAAAAAATGAAACAAAATATGCGTGTCCTCGAACTCAAGTTCCTCTCGGTCGTTCGGCTGTTTCCGTGACGTTTTACAACTATGACGTAATAGTTGCTAAACACGCTTTGTTGCGCGCCGACCATTTTGTTCCTTTTAGTGCTGGTGTTTTATGTAAATTTATCGGTGCTTTTTTCGGATTACATACTTTGTGAGACTATTTTTTGTCTTGATATTACTACTTTATGTTTGTTTTATGATAACATGGTTTACTGCGTTGGTTATGGTTGTAAAAACGGTTTGGCATCGGGCAAAAGCTTCTTTTCGTTTCCGTGCAAGGAGAAGGAACCGGCAAGGTGGCGACAGTGGGTGTGGATGGTCAATAGAAAGAACTGGACACCTTCACACCATGCAAAGCTTTGTCAAGATCACTTTGAACGCTCATATTTTGTGTCGGATCCCACTGTTTTGGATTCCGTGGGTTTCAAGCCAGGCAGGTTGAGACTAAAAAAATAAAAAAAAAACCATCAGCAGTAGACAGGATTGTCCCCACCATCTTTTCTCGTGTAGAGCTGAGGACTGATCTCAGCCTGCAGCGTACAGGTTCCACCCCTCTGAAGCCATCACTTGCCATCACCAAAAGAACAAACTTAAAGGTATGTGTGCAGTATAAAGTGATAAACAATAACCAGTATAATATAATAATTTAAAAAGTACACGTTTTTGAAGAATGTAACTAGACATACACATTTCACTTTCATGAGCGTGTTTTACATTTGTGGCACCTGAAAGTCAGTGAAACCTTGATTTCCTAGTCTAGACAGTGGACAAATCTATCAGAAATAGAGTACATTCCAAATTTAAAACTGGTAGATCATTCAGTAGATGTTTTTGTATCATTTTTACATATGGAAAAGTTTGAATAACACCATTTTTCAAATTTAATATTTCAAGATAAATTGAAATAAGACTGTGTCTTGAACATGTTGAAGTAATCAAGTACATGTTATGTATTTAAAACAAACATTGTAGACTTGTAAACAATCAAATATAAACTCCATAATACATTTCCATAACTCATCATAATAAAATTAATCTTAACTCAGTACTCTGACATTGTCATATTAAATGTAAATCTCATAAACCTCATAAAGCATGTTGTTTTAATATATACTCTTCAAAAAAAGAAACGCAAAAGGCAAAATATGAGACATATTGTTAACAAGTTTATTCCGGGTAGTTCTGTATGACATGTGTGAAACTTTGCACATTAACTGCTGGACATCCAAAGTCTGCAAAAGCGAAGTCCACGCTCACTGGGTGAAGTTTAACGTCACTCAACGTCAATAACGAGTATGCCTCCCGTGAGCATCAATAACCGCTTGGCATCTCCTGCCCATGGAAGCGATGAGATGACGAATCACATCCTGTGGAATGGCTGCCCACTCAGCCTGCAAAGCTGCTGCAAGCTGAGGTAGAGTCTGCGGTTGAGGTTGTCGCCGTCGCAGACGTCGGTCCAACTCGTCCCAAAGATGTTCGATGGGGTTTAAATCTGGTGATCTGGAGGGCCAGGGAAGAACGTTGATGTTGTGGTGTCTCAAGAAGACAGTGGTGAATCGGGCTGTGTGAGGACGGGCGTTGTCATGTTGAAAAACGTCGTTGACGTTCACCATGATGGGTTGCACATGGGTCCTAAGAATCTCGTCGACGGTTGCGTACGGTCTGATCGGAAATCCTACGCAGCCCTGGTATGGTTGAGGCAGTAGACGTCGCAGTGGTGGTCCTATCCCGAAGGTGACGTAACCGGATGTAGCGATCTTGTGCGGGCGTGGTCACACGAGGTCTGCCAGATCGTGGACGGTCACAAGTTGATCCATGTTGTTGGTGACGATTCCATACCCTTGTGATGGTGCTTGGGTAGACATTCACAGCTCTGACAACATCTGATCGAGATTCGCCTGCTTCCAAGCGACCAATGGCGTTGTTGCGTTGTGCTTCAGTCAGTCTTGGCGTAACTGTATTGCGTGTCGGTGGCTTAACACTGAGCTATGGAAACCGAGAACCCGTCACTTTTATAGGGATTTTGCACATGTTGCACTTGCAGAACATGCAGATCTCTCAAACAAATTTATTGGACTCGAATGCGTTTTGGCGAAAAATCCGATGTTTTCCTCCGTTTTCAAAGTGCACAACTTTTATTGTCATGTTGGTCTGACAATCAGTGCCTTAACACGTGTAACATCACATACTCTGAGCTCGTAACGTTATTACATATGTTTCTCTTTAAATTAACAAAAATATCCCTTTTGCGTTTCTTTTTTTGAAGAGTATATAATCTTATTTCTTCAGTATCACTCACAGTTCTGCTACTCTCACTCGTGGAACTGTCCTCATCACTAGAACTTGTCAGATCTGTGTCAAAAGTAACTGTTCTAGGTTCGTTCAGAGTAGGTTCGAATTGATATGGTGCTACTCAACACTGTTCAGAACACAAAGTCAAAACAGACTCCGCCTCTGTTTCTCCGTATGCACTGGCCATGTTTATTTACATTCAACGTGCTGGCGTTGGCGGTTTGTTTGGCAACTATTACGTCACAGTACTTTTCCTAGCGGCAAACGTAAAAACTAAAACGTTCGGATTGTCGCTCAGAAATGGCTCTTTCTGCACCAAGTTCTATGTTTTATTTATTAGCACATATGTTTTATAAAAAATGTGAACCTAC
Organism: Tachypleus tridentatus; assembly: GCF_004210375.1. NCBI lineage: Eukaryota > Metazoa > Arthropoda > Merostomata > Xiphosura > Limulidae > Tachypleus > Tachypleus tridentatus. Next base: position 102,547,793 of record NC_134831.1, read on the forward strand.
AAAATTAATCAGTATGAGTAGTTCTTTTGACTGTGAAGTTTTCTTTTTTCTGTAAAATTCACCTTTAACAACATGTGTAGAAACACAGCAAAGTTAGCTGTTACACAAGACGTTTAACTGGAAGTGAGTCTAACTACGTCATTTTATTATTTCTCTAGAATGATTTCATCTTTGATGTGTGAACAAAAATAATTTATTTAGAAATTATAAAATTGATACTATAATTATTGTGAATCTATATTAAGGATATCTACGACAGAAATAACCCACTCTTGATAACCTGTACTAACATTTCCCTTAAAAAGTTATACTCTATTGTTTCTACAAGTTTAGTTTCATTTAATATTGGTTAGGTTAGGTTAGATAAAGTAAATGTATCTTGTTTATTTATTTTTATAAATTTTAATGATTGAATTTCATTATGGAGATTATTTTCCATCATTAACTCAGTATAGTGATTGAGAACTAACCCAAATATTCCAGGCTGAACGAACCATGGGATACCTTATTGGGTTTATGGCCGAAAATGTCGTTAACAGTGAAAGTAGCATCTAGTTAAAGAATTCATTCTAATCTTTATAATTAAGAACGTACTAACAGTTTATTGGAGTAGCTTTACCCATTCATTAATTAGTAGAAATTTTTAAGTTTTGAACTGTGTAGATAGTTAGCTTTGATCATAAGTTAATATTAATTGGGTTTTAAACACTTACTACTCGTTTTATCTTATTCGTGACATTTCGTATAAAACACACACCGAGAATTTTTAAAACGTTTTTCTCTAATTTATAAAGATTTGTTATTTATTGTCTTCTGGTAGTTTGTGGTGCTGATCACATGCAGTAACTAACGTGTTATAATGTTTGATTACAGATGTTATACGTTTATTTTCTCAGTTACAAACAATATCATACACGTTACACATTTAGATTCCCTGTTTCATAATGTCTTCAAATACAATAAACCAGCCTGCACTTCGCGTGTAAAGAAAGGATTTGTTACACTGTTGTAGAAAAGTCCTTTTTCATATTTTAAATGTGACTATCTTAAAGATGGTTAAATAATGACCACATTATAGCGTTGTTTTATGTGGGTATAAGTAATTCATTTCTTCAAAGATGGAAAGATTTTTGAGGTGGAACCAGTAGTAAATAGCAACGTGTTGCTCCATGCTTCAGATATATAAAGAGGGCTGGATATTAACTTGTCAACCTCAGCTGAATTCAATATTACATACTTGAAAAGCTTGAATTTTGTACATTAAAGTATTAAAGAATTTAAACTGCAACATAACAGGAGATATACCCTGGAAATTACCGTATTCTATAATAATTAAAACCTTATTATATTATTACTTTATGTATTTTTCGGTTGACTGTTGTATTAAAAACTACTATTGAATTTTGTTTGTTTGTTTTTGAATTTCGCGCAAAGTTACTCGAGGGCTATTTGCTGTCCTCAGAAGTGTAAGACTAGAGGGAAGGCAGCTAGTCATCACCACCCACCGCCTACTCTTGGGCTACTCGTTTACCAAAGAATAGTGGGATTGACCATCACGTTATAACGCCCCCACGGCTGAAAAGGCGAGCATGTTTGGTGCGACGGGGATTCGAACCCAGGGCAATCAGATTACGAGTCGCATGATTTAACCCACCTGGCCATGCCGGGCCTTGCTACTCAATTTACTGATTATTATTAGTAGTGTTTTACTTTCATCAGATGTCATTAATGTAATATATATAAATATATATATTTGATAGTTGATTGTTGTTTGTTTTAAAGTTAAGCACAAACCAAACACAATGGACTATATGTGCTCTGCCCACCGTGGGGATCGAAGCACGGATTCTGGGGTTGTAAGTCCACAGACATATAGCTTTCCCATGATTACAGAATTTAAGAAATAAAAATATGACGAAACTATGGTCGCGAATAAATTAAATTTGTCTGAAACGAACAAACAAATATATTCAAACAAATAAATATAAATAAAACAAACAAATATATTCAAACAAATAAATATAAATAAAACAAACAAATATATTCAAACAAATAAATATAAATAAAACAAACAAATATATTCAAACAAATAAATATAAATATATAAATATATTCGTTTTTTATCTATTTCCTCTTCTTTATTATTATCCACCAGTTTCGTGACTACGCAGATAAAATTTGTTCCTTATATAAGTTAAATACAATAACATATACTCAACTACATTAGTTTAAGGCTTATGATATATACTTTCACATTTTTTTCCTATTCTATAATTTTTTGTAAACGTATAAAATCAGCTTATTTCCATGTTATATAACAATTTATTAAACAATGTATCTCGTACTAAATATGTTGTACTCTCTATAATTCTGACATTTACATTATTACCGTTTCACAATTCTAACTAACCTACTCAACTGGTGTTACTTCTTCCTTCTACCCATTTAAAGTAACTTGCTTCGTCCATCTACCTATTTAAAGTGGCACACTTCTTCCTTCTACCTATTTAAAATAGCTTACTTCGTCCATCTACCTATTTAAAGTGGCACACTTCTTCTTTCTACCTATTTAAAGTAAGTTACTTCGTCCATCTACCTATTTAAAGTGGCACACTTCTTCCTTCTATTTAAAATAACTTATTTCGTCCATCTAGCTATTCAAAGTGGCGCACTTCTTTCTTCCTATTTAAAGTAAGTTACTTTGTCCATCTACCTATTTAAAGCGACACACTTCTTCCTTCTATCCCTATTTAAAGTAACTTACTTCGTCCATCTACCTATTTAAAGTGGCGTCAAAAATCATAAATTGTTTTTCAAAATTTCTCTCGTATTACTTTCCCAAAAACATGAACACATCAAAATGTATTTTATTTCACAGTTTTAAAGTTGTTCAACATTATTCGGTGGTTTTGTATTATAAAATGTATATAAATAATTTTTAAACCAAAACTGTTTAGAAATAAATATTAATAAACCAAAAAGGAAAAAAAAAACAACAACAACAAACCCTTTCGTAACGATTCGTTGTCCATAAATATAAACACTGACATTTCATTTATTTGTACACAGTTAAAGAAAAAGGCAGACAAGAAGCATATTTTTATCAAGATAACAGCCTGTATTATCTATGTAGATTATTAACTATTTTTCTAAGAGAAAAAAACTTTTCAGTTATGAAAACACCCTTAATTAGGGCACACATTTATATTTTTGATTTTGTCGCACCAAATATGCTCGCCCTTTCACCCGTGTGTTCGTATAATGTTACGGTCAATCCCACTATTCGTTGGTAAAAAGAGCAGCCCAAGAGATGGCGGTGGGTGGCGATGATTTGATGCCTTCCCTCTAGTTTCACACTGCTAAAATAGGGACTGCTAGCGCAGATAGCCCTCAGTAGCTTTGCACGAAATTCAAAAACAATTTTAAATTTAAAGAAAGATGTAGTCAGTTAAGCAGTTAAACGTGTCAATTAATACATTGCACTAAGCAGAGTATGCAATTCGCATCTAATGGGGTGATTTAAGAAAAGGAAAGGAAGGGAAGCATTATCTAACTTTACTCTTTTCAGAGTTTTTGCTTTCTTAACGGGTACCCTACCTAGTTTGTAGATAATCTATTTCTAGTTGATTTGCACTATCCAATACTTTCTCGGTAATGTCTGCTGGTCACTCTGTACTCTTGTTGTAGCGTTTGTTTCCACTAGTTTGTATTAAAGCTTTCTCAATTTGGTTGCATTATTCGTCGTTAATGTTCGCGGTTCATGCACGCATTTACTTCAGAGAAAGGCTGTGTGTGCTGAATGTAATCAGGAACTCAAGAGTGGACAATGGTCACACTGTCAGCGGTGCCCATTTCTGTAATAGTTTTATTAAGTTCAGGTCCAGGGCCGTTCGCTTCTGGAACAATGGTAGCATAAATCACTTAGTCGGTTTTGACCCTTGATCTGTTATGATACTGGACTTTAGTGGACACTGGCTCTCTCCCTTTCATGTTTAACTAGCAGCACTGTGCTATTAAAATGACCCTTTGGACAGTGGGAGACTGCGAAAGCAAATTTAAGTTCCCTGGTACTGACCAGTGGGTGGAAACTTTGATACGACATATGTGCAGACCTGTGGCCGATAACGCCAAGATAGTAGACCTGGACATTGTTCTCACATGTTTCCCAGACGTGGCGAAACGGTCAGTGAGTTGGTTGAAAGCTGATATGGCTATCGTGAACATTGCCATCATATAAATAAACACACGTCTTTTCTGTTCCAGTACAAATAAATCGTTTTAACTGTACGTCATGACGTTAGGCCTAGCCCGAATTACATACGTCTCGCAATATTTAATTTTCTGTAACAAATTTCACGCTATTAAAATTTTGAAGGAACACGTCGGAAATTTCCTACAGAGAAATTTATGTTGTTACAATAGTTTTGTTTTACAGAGCATTGTTGAATTTATGTTGTTACAATAGTTTTGTTTTACAAGGAGTTGTTGAATTTATGTTGTTACAATAGTTTTGTTTTACAAGGAGTTGTTGAATTTATGTTGTTACAAAAGTTTTGTTCTACAGAGCGTTGTTGAATTTATGTTGTTACAATAGTTTTGTTTCACAGAGCATTGTTGAATTTATATTGTTACAATAGTTTTGTTCAACAAAGCATTGTTGAATTTATGTTGTTACAATAGTTTTGCTTTACAGAGCATTGTTGAATTTATGCTGTTACAATAGTTTTGTTTTACAGAGCATTGTTGAATTTATGTTGTTACAATAGCTTTGTTTTACAGAGCATTGTTGAATTTATGTTGTTACAATAGTTTTGTTCTACAGAGCATTGTTGAATTTATGTTGTTACAATAGTTTTGTTTTGCAAGGCGTTGTTGAATTTATGTTGTTACAAAAGTTTTGTTCTACAGAGCATTGTTGAATTTATGTTGTTACAATAGTTTTGTTTCACAGAGCATTGTTGAATTTATGTTGTTACAATAGTTTTGTTCAACAGAGCATTGTTGAATATATGTTGTTACAATAGTTTTGTTCTACAGAGCATTGTTAAATTTATGTTATTACAATAGTTTTGTTCTACAGAACATTGTTGAATTTATGTTGTTACAATAGTTTTGTTCAACAGAGCATTGTTGAATATGTTGTTACAATAGTTTTGTTTTACACAGCATTGTTGAATTTATGTTGTTACAATAGTTTGTTTTACAGAGCATTGTTGAATTTATGTTGTTACAATAGTTTTGTTCAACAGAGCATTGTTGAATATGTTGTTACAATAGTTTTGTTTTACACAGCATTGTTGAATTTATGTTGTTACAATAGTTTGTTTTACAGAGCATTGTTGAATTTATGTTGTTACAATAGTTTTGTTCTACAGAGCATTGTTGAATTTATGTTGCTACAATAGTTTTGTAACATAGTTTTAAAAACGGTTTCAATTCTTTCTTAGACATTGTGAGTAAACTGCAAGAACCAGAATGATGGAAAATCGTGTGTTTTCTTATAACAAAGCCACATGAGACTATCTGCTGAGACTACAGAGGGGAATCGAACTCCTGATTTTAGCGTTGTAAATCCGTAGACTTACTTCTGTACTAGTGGGGAGCTGGTGGAAAATCGAGTTGGTCAAACTTCATATAATATAAATGTTCTTGAATAATGTTGTTGATAATTCTATGCAGATATTAGTTTTTGTATTGGAAATTATGAACATTGCTGAAACCGCTGTGATAAATTACTCATCACAAAGACGGGTCTTGAAAACGTTTTCTTTCGGTTCGAGGCACAAATATTTTATAAAGCGAAATGTAGGAAACTCAAACTTCGAATATTTCATGCGTTCACTTCGGGTAGGTAGTTTTAACTAGGATAGGTAGTTTCAGCAACCTGAGAGTTTTAACTAGTGCAGGTAGTTTCACTAGTCTGAAAGTTTTAACTAGTGTAGGTAGTTTTAACTAAGGTAGGTAGTTTCAGCAACCTGAGAGTTTTAACTAGTGTTCTATAACCATCACCGTAATACAGATATACACCAGGTAGACAACAGTGCTGTTGATAGAGGCATCCTTATATAATATAACCCATAGACAAGTGTATGGTTAACACAACCCACAAACATTACCAATAATGTCATGCATTATCAACGTCAGTGATAAATTATTTATCATAAACTTTATTTCTTCTCAAGTGTTATCATTAACGATAAACAGAACGTGTACCTTTATAACAATATTATCAGATAACGTTAGACAACAGAACGTGTACCTTAATAACAATATTATTAGATAACGTTAGACAGCAGAACGTGTACTTTAATAACAATATTATTAGATAACGTTAGACAACAGAGCGTGTACTTTAATAACAATATTATTAGATAACGTTAGACAACAGAACGTGTACTTTAATAACAATATTATTAGATAACGTTAGACAACAGAACGTGTACTTTAATAACAATATTATTAGATAACGTTAGACAACAGAACGTGTACCTTTATAACAATATTGTTAGATAACGTTAGACAACAGAACGTGTACCTTTATAACAATATTGTTAGATAACGTTAGACAACAGAACGTGTACCTTTATAACAATATTGTTAGATAACGTTAGACAACAGAACGTGTACCTTTATAACAATATTGTTAGATAACGTTAGACAACAGAACGTGTACCTTTATAACAATATTATTAGATAACGTTAGACAACAGAACGTGTACCTTTATAACAATATTGTTAGATAACGTTAGACAACAGAACGTGTACCTTAATAACAATATTGTTAGATAACGTTAGACAACAGAACGTGTACCTTAATAACAATATTGTTAGATAACGTTAGACAACAGAACGTGTACCTTAATAACAATATTATTAGATAACGTTAGACAACAGAACGTGTACCTTATAACAATATTATTAGATAACGTTAGACAACAGAACGTGTACCTTAATAACAATATTGTTAGATAACGTTAGACAACAGAACGTGTACCTTAATAACAATATTATTAGATAACGTTAGACAACAGAACGTGTACCTTATAACAATATTATTAGATAACGTTAGACAACAGAACGTGTACCTTAATAACAATATTGTTAGATAACGTTAGACAACAGAACGTGTACCTTAATAACAATATTATTAGATAACGTTAGACAACAGAACGTGTACCTTAATAACAATATTATTAGATAACGTTAGACAACAGAACGTGTACCTTAATAACAATATTATTACATAATGTTAGACATTGATGACATTAAAAACTAGTAACTATTTGTGTACTACTTCTAATATCAATAATATACGCAGCCCTCTAGAATTGGACCATAAAATTATGTTAAATGACAAAATCATGGCGAACCTGATTCCTTATTGTGTTATTGCAAGGTGAACAAATCTCTCTTACCAAATCTACCAGAGAAACTGATAGCGTTAAACATTTTTTGTGTCAATTAAATAGCATATAATGTGTAAATAAATATACGCCATCTATAGTAGCTTCAAACCTCCTTTTTTGGGGGTGGGGCTATGAACGACTACAAAGTTTAGTGTTTAAATAATGCACGTGAATTTGTCTTCCACCCTTGTATTTTTTGTAACGGATCAAATTTTTTATGTTTTTAGTACCGTTGTATATTTAAGTATCTCTCTGTCACTAATTTATATAGAAACACATTATAATGTCACTAATTTATATAGAAACACATTATAATGTCACTAATTTATATAGAAACACATTATAATGTCACTAATTTACATAGAAACACATTATAATGTCACTAATTTACATAGAAACACATTATAATGTCACTAATTTACATAGAAACACATTATAATGTCACTAATTTATATAGAAACACATTATAATGTCACTTATTTATATAGAAACACATTATAATGTCACTATTTTACATAGAAACACATTATAATGTCACTATTTTACATAGAAACACATTATAATGTCACTAATTTATATAGAAACACATTATAATGCAAGATAATAAATGTTAACCTCGTGACCTTTAGAACAAGTAAAGAGAAAGAATTTCCAAAAATGGAAGTAAAGAGTCGAGATGGCCGATGTCATTCATTCCTTTAAGAACAAAACAAAAAGACAGTACGGATGGCATTTATATCATTCCTACGTAACATCACTTCCATATAACGTGATGTTATATGGAAGTGATAAAAACATCTCTAGTATATTGTTTTCCCTGTTTCTAAACTATTCATAGTAGCCATCCATACATGTACCTTATTTAGTTAAAAGTTTTTTTATTTGTTTCTAATACAATGTTTCAATAGCCATAGGAAGGTTGTATTCATAACCAAGTTTTAAATACAATGAGGTTCCAACTGTAATAGTTATTGTTAATCTATTGTTAGCTGGTAATTCTTGTCTCACCATATACCTATGTTTTTAAAAAGGAACATTAAACATCTGTCAGGAAGTGAACTTCAAGGGGTAACCATTTACACTCAAATTATGAATTTTTGTATTACTACTTACAAAATCTTATATTACGTTTGCAACTTTTTCGCCTCAGTTAAACTGATTTATATTATTGTCTCGGTTTTTCAGTTATTATGTAATAAAAATAATAACGAACATAAAATTCAAGGTTTTTACTATGAAATATGTAGACATTCCCTGAACTTGTGACTCAGTCGTTACATAAATATTGTTATAAAAGAAACTGTATAGTAAAGTTATGATGACCTATCAAGAAGATATTTAAAACAACATTTATATAGGCAGTTTTACCGATATAGCTGTAGTTAATAACACTAATAACACCATCTGGATATTCGTGGTTGATAGCATAACACAAGAATGTTAACACACCTTTGACCTGGTGTATTGAACCATAGTTACTAAACAGACGGAAGCCTCGAATAACAAAGTGTGGCGACTAATAAATATAATATTATGAGCTGTTGTTTACTGTTACTGGCTGTGATTCTGTTTTATTGTAACTTTGTAAAGCTTGCTTACATCAACAGGATTTTATTTTTATCTTAAAAACTAAAATATATTCCACCGTTAGGGGCGCTGCTATCTATGGAGTGATTAAATTCACAGTTACTTCTGTAATATTGCATATTTTGTATATAACCAGCCCCAACTCCTAACCCTAGTGGCTCAGCGGTAAGTATGATGGCTTACAACGCAAAAAATCGGGTTTCGATACCTGTGATGGGCATAACACACATAGTCCATTGTACAGCTTCGCTCTTAACCGGGTGGCTAGGGCACTGGACTCGTCATTCGAGGGTCACGGGTTTGAATTCACGTCACATCAAACATGCTTGTCCTTTCAGCTCTTGGAGCGTTATGTGACGGTCAATCTCACTATTTATTGACAAAATAGTAGCCCAAGATTTGGCGGTGGGTGGTGACAACTGCCCTCCAGTGAAACAACAGTATGTCTGCGGACAAACAAACACTTAACACTAAAAAAGTTAAAATAATTAAGAAAATGTGAACAAAATTCACAGGAAGAGAGCAAGTTATGTTGTGTCGAAAAATAAGATAAAACCTTGAACTTTGTACAATTAGAAATATTTACTTGGAAGACAGTTACTCATTTTCATTATATATTCTGTCAAGATCACTCTTGGAAACTGTTTTCTAAAAATGTATCTCAGAACGGCCGGTATGGGTATTAGCACATTACAAGACGACATAGGAAGGTGAAAACGTTGTTCTCTGCTTTATCAGTACAAGTGTTAACACCCATACCAGCCGTTGTGAGATACATTTTTATTTCAAGTGGGTTTTTCCTCATCAAGAATGTTTTCTAATCGAAATATTAGAAAGATTACGTAATGCTAACAAATCCTGCAAACCACCAGAGAAGTTACAAAAATTAAATGAAACTTCTGAGTGCACGTGGAGTTGATAAGAGTTTTATCTAAATAACTGCCAAAAACTAGGATGCTTTGCGTTAGTAATTATAGTAATTATCTCTGATTGTCTGAAGTTTTGCAAAAGTCACTTGATTTTCTAAATGACGAGTGACATGCACCCTTCTGTTTACTTCCCTGTCTCTGTCATTACGGCTAGCTTGTAGAATGTTTGGTGTCTTGCGACGGTCAACATTTCGTTTTTGTTATCTGAGCTTTCACGGACAGAAAGGGTTAACTAAGTTAGCTTTCATTATGTTGCAAACCTCGCGACCCTGCAACCATTTGTTCCGCCTCGCGCATCTCGTGCAGGCGCGCGTGCCCATTACAAAACTCCCCAGACTCCACGGGAGATAGTGGTCATTTTGGCCGATGGTCAGCGGGTTTTAAGCGCGTACCGTCTGCATGGTTGCTACATAATTAGGAAATCGCCTGAGGGTCTGCAGTAATTTCCTGAGGTACTAAGCAGGAAGAATTGGTCCTAAATCAATCTGATTCAATTCAGTTGGCGTCAACTGATTTCTCTCAGGAGGTTCTGGTTCGTCAAAGATAATCGTTATAAAAATACCAGCGTAGAAGGAAAAGGCTGCACGCATCTCTTCTCTCTGTACGCCACTAAAATATACAATAATATAAAGTACTTTCATATATCTGCACTTGCTGTTCAGGGATTACTTTCACGTAGAGAAGTGCATTGAAAAGTAACATTACACACATACAGTTACTACAATACCGTTAAAGTTACATGCATTTAGATGTGCGTTTAAATAATTCATTAAGATAGCTTTAAGATGAAAAACAAAGAAACTTATATTGATTCCACGATATGTACCGACACGCCACTGCAAAGTACTTATACACAAGACAAGACTATAGCATCTGCGGTGAAAACTAACCAACGATGTATCGTCTACAGAACTGTTCTGTCCGTATTTCAACATGAATCCGGGTCACCTTTAACAGAGTACACAGACACATTGATATATAATATTGCCCTCCCCCACACAGCGGTATGTCTGTGCACTTACAATGCCAGAAACCGGGTTTCGGTACCCGTGGTGGGCAGAGCACAAATAGCGTATTGCGTAGCTTTGTGAATTTCAAACAAATACCGATAACTGCACGAAACAGGGAATCGAAACCGAGCCAAAGTGCCATTGTATATTTTCGTTTTTCAATTTCACGCAAAGCTACACGAGCGCTATTTGGGCTAGCCGTCCCTAATTTAGTAGTCTAAGACTAGAGGGAAGGCAGCTAGTCATCACCACCCACCGCACACTATTGGGCTACTTCTTTACCAACGAATAGTGTGATTGACCGTATTATTATAATGCCCCTCGACGAAAAAGGCATAACCACCTGGTCATGCCAGACATCAAAAATGGCATGAACATAATACCTCATAGTGAACTCATTAATTGTCGTTGAGATAGTTCAATAATAGAAGTTCAGCTTTATAAACTCTTAAACTTGCTGCAGTTCCACTAGGAGGCACTTGTTAAGAAAAAAACAAACAAACCGTTGTTACTTAACAATATTTCTTCCACATTCCCTCTTTATTTCGTGGTGTTTAATAGTTTTTTTTTAAACATGCCTCGTCATCATGTTTACAATATTTTTCTCAATGTATCTTTTCATGTTGCTTAACAATGTTTCTAACAGAACATTTCGTCATCTCGTGTGTGTGGCAATATTGTTTTCAAGCTATTCGTTTGTTTTGAATTTCGCACAAAGCTACTCGAGGGCTATCTGTGCTAGCCGTCCCTAATTTAGCAGTGTAAGACTAGAGGGAATGCAGCTAGTCATCACCACCCACCGCCAACTCTTGGGCTACTCTTTTACCAACGAAAAGTGGGATTGACCATCACATTATAATGCCCCCACGGCTGAAAGGGCGAGCATGTTTGGCGCGACGGGGATGCAAACCCGCGACCCTCAGATTACGAGTCGCACGCCTTAACGCGCTTGGCCATGCCGGGCCTCGAGCTATTCTCTACATCATATTGTTTTCATTTTTGTTTGTACAATATATTATTTTCCGTTTTCTTCCCTGTGTTTTTCATTACGGCCTCGTAATCCGAGGGTCGCGGGTTCGCGCCCGAGTCGCGCTAAACATGCTCGCCCTCCCAGCCGTGGGGGTGTATAATGTGACGGTCAATCCCACTATTCGTTGGTAAAAGAGTAGCCCAAGAGTTGGCGGTGGGTGGTGATGACTAGCTGCCTTCCCTCTAGTCTTACACTGCTAAATAAGGACGGCTAGCACAGATAGCCCTCGAGTAGCTTTGTGCGAAATTTCCAAACAAACAAACAAAAATTCATTACGGCCAGCTGCAGATAATGCCAGACAACCATAACTTCTCTGATGATAATCTTATGTAACTTAGGCCAAATTAATTATTTTTTCAAAATTTACAAGACCTCAAAAAAAATCGTTAATGTGGCTAGAGGGCAGAATAATCTCAAGCATTCAATTTCCGTAAACGTATTTCCTCTTACAGATATAAAATGCTCCATTTCTTTGTATTCAATACGAGAACAGCGAGATGAAGGAGGTGATTCCACAATCTTGGACACCCTGGGCTTGAACCTTATCGCTACCACATCTACTGTTTCTGCTATTATTAGCCTGGTGGATTTATTGAGAACTAATTATGGTCGGACTTTTATCATTTAACCAGGCCTCTCAGAGACTCAGCAGTAAGTCTGAAAACTTATAGTGCTAAAAATCTGAGTTTCAATCCCAGTTGTGGGCACAAAACAGATAGCCCATTGTGTAGCCTTGCGTTTGGCACCAAGTAAACAATCTTTGCTTAATCAGAGATCGGCCCGGCATGGCCAAGCGTGTTAAGGCGTGCGACTCGTAATCTGAGGGTCGCGGGTTCGCATCCCAGTCGCGCCAAACATGCTCGCCCTTCTAGCCGTGGGAGCGTTATAATGTAACGGTCAATCCCACTATTCGTTGGCAAAAGAGTAGCCCAAGAGTTGGCGGTGGGTGGTGATGACTAGTTGCCTTCCCTCTACTCTTACACTGCTAAATTAGGGACGGCTAGCACAGATAGCCCTCGAGTAGCTTTGTGCGAAATTCAAAAACAACAACAACAACAACATTTAATCAGAGATCAACCGTAGCCTAGTGGTTAGCATGCCAGGCTTCGAGTCAGAAAGTCCAAGGTTTGAGTCGTAATAAGCCACAGAATATACTCCATCCTGCTATTCAAGATAGAGTACTAGCGACAAATACGTTCGAGCGCTACTGAATGGCACATCAGTTGTTCCAAATCTGGAATAAACATGCCATAATCTTGAAGTTTATTATTAGTGTTTAGGCCATGCGTCACACAATGTGCCGTTCAATTTGACAAATATCAGTTATGTTACTTAATTTATATATAAACAAGTTTCATATTATAAAACCTGTTCCCTCCTTGTTCTTCACTTCACACGTCATCAAACACGCACTATCAGTGTTTCTTAAAACGTCAACTGGCATAACCTAAAATTTAGTTATTGTAATAACCCTGAGCTTGATTGATATAAAGGAATGTTTTAACAGTCAACTCACGTAAAGCATCTCACACAAATTACCTGTTTTGTTGTTGTTGTTGGGAGGTTTTTATGTGACGGAGAAGTAAAACGAAACTTTTAAGGCATGTTCTCCAGTCGTTCACCAACTGGGACACAAACACGTATTACGCTTGCGTGATAAATGTTTTTTGTTACCAGTGTAAGTCTTTCGAAGTGCAGTAATTGTCCAACGTTGGTTATCTTAGGACACAATTCTTGAAATACACACTGAAATGAAGCATCTAACGAGGTTCTTAAAAACACAGTTAACAACGATATCGCTGAGTTTTTCGGGCTCCGGCATGGCCAGGTGGTTAGGGCGTTCGACTCTTAAAACGAGGGTCGCTGGTTCGAATATCCGTCACACCAAAAATGCTCGTCCTTTTAGCTACACGACGGCTTTCAGCCGTGGGAACGTTGTCATTTTACGATCAATCCCACCATTTGTTGATAAAAGAGTAGCCTAAAAGTTAGTGATGGGGGATGATGACTAGCTGCCTTCTCTCTAGTCTTACAATACTAAACAGGTAGCGCAGATAGCCCTCGTGTAGCCTTGCGCAAAATTAAAAACAAACAGACAGACGCTGCTTTCATCATTTACTACTAATCTCTCTTTCCTGCCCCCTAGTGGCTCAGCTGTATGTCTGTGGACTTACAATGCTAAAAACCGAGTTTCGATATCCGTGGTGGGCAAAGCACAGATATCTCCTTGTGCAGCTTTGTGCTTAATTCAAAACAACAAGCTCTCTTTCCTTGTTTCTGTATCTTTGGTTTATAAATATATCATTTCATCATACGGTTTCTTCTTTTTATCACTTGGTGTATCTCAGAACGGCTGGTTAATTTGAAGATAACCTGAGGTCAAAACATTGTTCGCTGCTTATCTGAGATACATTTGTATTTCTAATGAGTTTCTCGCATCATGTATTTTGATGGTGTTTTTTCTTAAATTCGATCTCACAAAATATGTTTCTCTTCTATTCCTGGTTTTTACTTTTCTCTAGATTATTTTTTGTCTACATTTATTATTCTTTACTTGTTCTTGTTATTATGTTTCATTCGGAGTAAATCAATTTTTAACGTGTAACAAGGAGTCCCACCCGACTGTGGACCCGGCATGGCCAGATGGTTCAGGCGCTCGACTCGCAATATGAGGATCGTGGCTTCCAATCTCCACCGTATTCCAGCCGAAATAAAAAACACAAAACAAATCCTCCCATCTCCATGGTTGCCGAGCCAATAATATGAAATATTGAAATGCTTTAATTTGTTAATAGTTGCTGAGGTCGTAGAGATAGCATTAAACGAAACCATCTGTAAGACTGCAGCATTTCGTGTGTAGAATACAGATAAGACAGTGTGTTACATATCGCAGTCAAATATTAGTTTAATATCAGAGCTGCAAACATTTGCGATCGAATTATTGTAACAATATGACATCCAATACATGATTTCCAGAATAATTCTAATCACATATATCCAAATCTGTAAATCCACAATTTTAAGCCTAATATTAGTTAAGTCTTCGTTAAGTAGGGTCGTTATTCGACAAGTAGGTAAATTAACAATGTGATTTATGGACGTTTTTAGCTTCACTTTAGTTTGGCCTAAAGTCTGCCATACTATAAATAAGTGAGCTTACAAAGTCATTCTACGGCCTAACATTAAACCTTTATAAGATTTTAATATGTTGTTGTACAAAATGTATATCCAAGTATATTTACATCCGCTTTTGCTTACATTTTTACAAAAAGTTCTTGCCCACGCGCACTTTAATAGTTAGATGCGCGCGCATTTTGAGGACGAACTGAGTAATATTGTAATAGGTAAATCAGGTTTATTTGTAGGTTAAAACATCGACATTCATGGTAGTTTAAAAATACCACAATAACCATTTACATTTGACAGGCTGTTTTCATAAGCTCTGATTCATGTAACAGGCAGACCCCTGTAGTTTTCTAGACGGTGAAACAGCGTAGCAAAATACGTTACTGTAAGATATCCGGTGTAATATGATATTGATAAAGAAGCAAACAGTTCAAAAGAGCCGCACTTGTGGCAGATGACGTTTATTTTTAAAATCAGGGAGTTCCTGAGATTATTACGGCTACACTCGATGGTCCTGGTACATTTTTTAAAAGAGAGTTTCTGTGATTATTAGGGCTACACTGGATGGTCCTGGTACATTTTCTTTAAAGAGAGTTCCTGTGATTATTATGGCTACACTGGATGGTCCTGGTACATTTTTTTACAGATAGTTCATGTGATTATTAGGGCTACACTAGATAGTCCTGGTACATTTTTCTAAAGAAAGTTCTTGTGATTATTAGGGCTATACTAGATGGTCCTGGTACAGTTTTTAAAAGAGAGTTCCTGTGATTATTAGGGCTACACTAGATGGTCCTGGTACATTTTTAAAGAGAGTTTCTGTGATTATTAGGGCTACACTGGATGGTCCTGGTACATTTTTTAAAGAGAGTTTCTGTGATTATTAGGGCTACACTGGATGGTCCTGGTACATTTTTTAAAGAGAGTTTCTGTGATTATTAGGGCTACACTGGATGGTCCTGGTACATTGTTTAAAGAGAGTTTCTGTGATTATTAGGGCTACACTAGATGGTCCTGGTACATTTTTTAAAGAGAGTTCCTGTGATTATTAGGGCTACACTAGATGATCCTGGTACAGTTTTTAAAGAGAGTTTCTGTGATTATTAGGGCTACAGTGGATGGTCCTGGTACATTTTTAAAGAGAGTTTCTGTGATTATTAGGGCTACACTGGATGGTCCTGGTACATTTTTTAAAGAGAGTTTCTGTGATTATTAGGGCTACACTAGATGGTCCTGGTACATTTTTTAAAGAGAGTTTCTGTGATTATTAGGGCTACTTTAATACTTACTTCTTTCCCGGAAAACTCGAAAGTTCAAGTTCCTACACAATACAGAATATGACACGTAATGAAGATTAATAACAGATAGTTGTAAATTAGTAAACTACTGTTAACCCTAACTGTTCTTTATATTAACCATATATATTATCCATCTTGTTCAGATCACAACCATACATATGATCCATCTTGTTCAGATCACAACCATACATATGATCCATCTGTAACATATCACAACCATACATATGATCCATCTGTAACATATCACAACCATACATATGATCCATCTGTAACAGATCACAACCATACATATGATCCATCTATAACAGATCACAACTATACATATGATCCATCTTGTTTACATCATAACAATACATATAATCCTTCTATTGTCAGATCACAAACGTATATATTATCCATTTTGTTCAGATCACAACCATACATATGATCCATCCTGTTCAGATCACAACCATACATATGATCCATCTGTAACAGATCACAACCATACATATGATCCATCTATAACAGATAATTGGTGTTATTTCATAAATAGGTTCATTGATTTTCTTGGACTTAGTAAATAACAATTTTCTTACAATAATTATCTGTTTTAGTATTCTGTTCATTATCTGTTTTAGTATTCTGTTCAGTCTTTGCTTAAGGGCTTTCGTTATGGGATACCAAACATTCAACACATTCACTTCGTGGAAAATGCCTGTGGCTACAGCGCCGTGTTCAGTAACAAACAATATTTTCTTTGAAATAACACGCTGTTTGTGATTGAAAACGATGGATATACATGTTGAAAGGTCGTTTACTTTGGCTGAATTTTTATGCGAAGAATTTCTTTGTACTAGGATGTAACACGACTGAAAGTTAAATGAAATTAATTATACTTTGCTTCTCATTTCTATGGATGAAAAATAAACCTGAGGGCGTATAAAGCGAGAATTCGTAGCTGAATCCCTGTGGAGATCGTAGCTCACAGTTTATTATGGACAATTTTGCGCTTAAACAAAATAACTATTTTTTATTCTTTCATATTTGGTTTTGTTTGTTTTGAATTTCGCGCAAAGCTACACGAGAGCTATCTGCGCTAATCATCCCTAATTTAGCAATGTAAGACTAAAGGGAAAGCAGCTAGTCATCACCACCCACCGCACACTATTAAGCTACTCTTTTACCAACGAATAGTGGAATTGACCGTAAAATTACAACGTTCTCATGGCTGAAAACCGTCGTGTAGCTTTGCGCGAAATTCGTAAACAAACAAACAAGCATATCTAAAAATAAGAACATAAATTTAGTTTCGTATCGTACACCCTAAAAGCCTGGCTTCCTTTTGTAGTTAGGACATCGACTAGCAATTTGATAGTCACGGGTTCGAATTCTGTCTTCTAATGTGCTTGATCTTTGACTTCAAAATAGCAAAATTCAAAACATACAAATCTACTTCTGAGGTAAGAAGGACATAGAGAGAAGCCCCCTAGTGGCACAGCGATATATCTGCGGACTTACAATGCTAGAATTCGGGTTTCGATACCCGTGGTGGGTAGAGCAGAGGTAATTTAAAAGAGAATCTTTAGACACAATTCTTCTGGACTATCTGTCCTGCAGCCCAAAGTATTTGTTGTGTGGCAAATATCTTTAACCTGGTTCTTCATCTCTCATTCGTTGTCTACCAAATTATCTCTTACTTGATTCGTCATGTTCAGTGTATGGGCCAATGAATTACGCGTTGCTCAGCACTGGATCTCTTTGTCCTAAGACAAGAAACTACATTACTAAATTATCAAAGGTAGTGTTGTTAACAAGCACGTATACTAAGATTATTTGTCTAATTGATAGCTTTGGACTCATCCAGTTTTTGTAAAGCAGGTCCTTCGTCTTCACATTTTGCTGTAAACATTAATAGTTTTTCATACCCGGTTTTAATTATGTGCAGTACACACATACTCTGACATAAAAAGCGATTGTTGTGCACGAGTTGGGAAGACCTGTTATTTTAGTGCTGTGTTAGTATAACACAAGTTAACTGTCTCCAAGTACATATCCATACTGAGTTTAGTTTTCTCTACTTTCGTCTTGTCACTCCTTCCATTCTCTCACAGTGTTTTCCAAGTATATATACATACTGAGATTTCTCTACCTTCGTCTTGTCACTCCTTCCATTCTCTCACAGTGTTTTCCAAGTATATATACATACTGAGATTTCTCTACCTTCGTCTTGTCACTCCTTCCATTCTCTCACAGTGTTTTCCAAGTAGATATACATAGAGATTTCTCTACCTTCGTCTTGTCACTCCTTCCATTCTCTCACAGTGTTTTCCAAGTAGATATACATAGAGATTTCTCTACCTTCGTCTTGTCACTCCTTCCATTCTCTCACAGTGTTTTCCAAGTAGATATACATACTGAGTTTTCTCTACTTTCGTCTTGCCACTCCTTCCATTCTCTCACAGTGTTTTTTTCTCCATCTGTCTGTAGAATTTATATCTTAGTGTTTTCCATTACCGTTGTTCTTCTTGAATTAATCACAAAGTTACACAATCGGCTATTTGTGCTCTACCCACCACGGGTATCAAAACCCCGTTTTTAGCGTTTTAAGTCTACAGACATACCGCAGTGCCAATGGGGAGCGAATATATGCGGTGAATATATTTATAATTTTCTTCAATACTGTATTTACCACATTGGTTATTTTTGTAAAATATTTCTTTTTTTGTATAAGATCCTTTTCGTTAGTAACCCCTTTCTCTACCGTTCTTATATCACCTAATGGCTGGTATGGACATTGATAAGGAGAGACCAACGTTTGAACCTTGCAGGAACCTTCAATCACTATTTAACTATTCTATACATTCTTTCTTATTTTTGTAGAATTCTCTTATTTTATTACATTTCTTGTTATTTTGTATGATTTTTGCTATTTTCAGTTTTCTACAGAATATTTTCATTTATTCTGGTGTTCAATTTCTCAGAGGACACTTTCGCTCTTTTGTTCTCGTTCATCTGTTCGGCATCGCGTGCTTAACATCCTCCCTATAGAGACAACAAATATTGTCCTTTGATCAGTCGGTGGGCTCGTTATATCAACGAGGAGTCCTTACCCACGGGTACTATTACTGACGCAACTGTTTTCTCCCCAGTTATTGACTCAAACTAGGTAGGCGGGATGTTAGAGGTGGGTGGCTAGCTAGAATCTATTCTTCTGGACTTCACCAACAATAGCTTGTCTCAAGCTTCCTACATGTGCTTCGGCGTCTTTCTCTCAGGCAACGCCCTGTCGTGCAGGGCAACTCCGCCTTGTTCTTTAGGGACCATACCGATCTGTATTTGGACATGAAAACATGAAACGACCAACCCCACCATTCTAACTTTACTACTTTGGAAAAATTTAAAGTTGCTATTAAATAATGAATTCTAAAGATGCCCATCTTTAGTTACTGTAATGAAAAGAAATGTATCCAACTTCAAATGTGATACGACCTCCGTAAAGCCAAACCACTCCTTTCTATACATAACGATGAAATTTTATGAAATCTCCTGAGTCTTGCCACAATATCCATGCTGGGACACTTGTTTTGATGTTTTGTGTGGTGACTGTTAAGAAAAATATTTTTAAAATATTGTTATGACATTAAGGATTTCTTTGGTACAAAGTGTAACAAAATAATTCATTCTACAGAAAGTACTTAAATATATTATTTCGTTCCATTTGAGGATTCAGTCTCGGTATGTGATATAAAACACATTTCTTTGAAACTCAGATTTAGTGTGGAGACCAATAAAACATGTTTTCGCCCAGCAATACTAATATGGCCAATATTCACATTATATAAAAAATTGAAAACTGTCTGTATTACTGTCTGGGACCTGAAGAAATGTATTATTGTACTAAATCCCATGTTGTTTGGTTAATTGCCTTAATGGTCAGTTTTGATGTAATCTCCCTCCTTACAGAAGTAACAATAATCAAAGCCTACAAAGTAGCTTTAGAACATTATATCCAAGACAACAATCCATTGATACATATCCCTATCAACCAGTTAGCAACCCGTATAGAATTCACTACCACCAAACCTACAAATAAATGACCTATGTATGG
Organism: Tachypleus tridentatus; assembly: GCF_004210375.1. Taxonomy (NCBI): domain Eukaryota; kingdom Metazoa; phylum Arthropoda; class Merostomata; order Xiphosura; family Limulidae; genus Tachypleus; species Tachypleus tridentatus. Next base: position 102,568,266 of record NC_134831.1, read on the forward strand.
GGAATCCCATGTCACCAGTTCTAGACAACATTTTTATGACACAGATTGAATCTCAAGCGCTGAATTCAGCCTTACACTCACCACTATACTGATACAGGTATGTTGATGATACAATTGCTGGATTCACATCTACAGAACACACAGTTTGTTTTAATCACGTTAACTGGATATACTCCTACATTGAGCTCACCTATGAACAGGAAAACACTAACCAAATAACATTTCTTAACCTCAAAATCACTAGAACTGATACACAATTCAAAACAAAAATCCACAGAAAATTCACCCATACTGGATTATACATTCCATGGGACTCTGCACATGAAACAAAACAAAAACTCAACATATTAAGAAACTAAATAAACACAGCCATAACACTATGCTCACCCGATAAAATTAACATATGCTACGCATATGTTCTCGACATCAGCGAAAAAATAATCACCATTTGGAAAAAAAACTTACAACAAAACATAACATTCCAGTAAACACCAAATGTATTCAAAAACCAGGTACAAAACTAAAGTCCATACTATGTAAAAACTACACTGACAAACACAACACCAACATTATTTATAAAATACAATGTGATAACTGCCACGACTTCTATATTAGAGAAATAAGCAGAGAAATAGAAACCAGACTCAAATAACACAAAAAACACCTTCACACGTTTTTGAACACTACAAATCAAATAAACACAACATAACCATAGAAAACACTCAAATACTAAATAAAGAAACAAACATAAACAAACGCAAAATTAAAGAAGTCCTACTTATACAGCAAGTAAAACCAAAATTAAACCAATATAAAAGAACACCTTCATACCAATATTAATTAATAACCTAACATCCACTTGTAGCGCCACCTACAATCCCGTACCAGTTTACACTTCTTCCATAAAACATGTGCCTGGCAACTGTCAAATGCAAACTCTCTCTTTGTTAACCTGAAGATGACCTAAGAAGGTCGAAACATTGTTCTGTACCTTATTTTAATTAAAGTTTAAAACCCATCCCAGCCGTCTTGAGAACACCTAAACACGTGAATAATCCCCATCTAGTTTGTTTCACAGACGCGTAAATGGTTCACGAAAACCCACGTGAAAAGCTGAGCAAAGATAAAAATTCCAAAATAATCTATATTTCCATTTGGGCCCTCTAACAAGTATTTTTATACCAAATTCCACGCAAAGTGGTTGACAGAAAGATAAATAATTGACCAAACCTCCTAAAATTATGTTTATTTATCCTTTTGACCCTTAAAATGAACAAAGATAGTCCTATTCTACATTTTTATATGTATATAAAAAAGTATTCCTAAACCAAAGATCATGTAAACTGGCCGAAATATGTTGAAGAAATTATTAAATAATTTCAACATGTTTTTCTTTATGTGGCATCTTGACCTCTACAATTATTGTAGTCCACCATTTTTGTTTGTTAAAATATGTAAGACCTGAAGGAAAGTATCTTTGTACCAACTCTCACGTAAATTCATGACCCATAGCTCGAAATTCTGATTTTTTTAGCCATGAGACCTTTTGAAAGGACAAAATAGCCACATTTAACTTTCTTTGTCAATGTGTTGGACCCACGAAAATTTATATTTGTTCCAATTTTCGTCTTTATTGGTGTAAATATTACCGAACAAGAACCCAAAATATACTTTTTTGAGTTATGAGTTATTTGACTTTTGACACCATGAATTTCTTAAAAAAAGCTTAAATAAAAAATGTGAAAAAAGGTTTGGGACCAAATCTGACCAAGGTTTATTTAACCTTACCAGTTTCAAGCCAGTTTTTCAAAAATTGAAGAGTATGTGGAATAAGATAAAAATAGTACGCCCCCTGGGGAGACATAATATTCGAAACCATATCATCCACAGAAATTGAAATAACTTTTTGTTTTTGAAAATACTAAACAAATCCGTTTGTTTGTCAGTATATTGACTAAAATTAAGTAAACTGTATTCAGCCAATGATAATGTTGAATAAAAGAAGTAGCTGCTTTCAGCCAATCATATTGCTGAATAAAATAAGTTATTGTATTCAACAAATGGCATTGTTGAATGAAATATTTTAAACTAATTCAAATAACAGTATTTTGAATGAAATATGTAACTGCATTTAATTTTTAACTTTCCTTTCTTAAACAAAAAAATAGAATGGTGATTCTTCCAGTTAGCACCATTAACTTTGTCCTCCTGATAAAATATACCTTTTAATTAAAGCTTATAACGTTTAAAGTCAACAATCGTTATACTTACCCATATGAATACATGTTATCTTTATCTGTCCCCTCTCTAGTCCTAGCCACAAAAACTATGACGACGCAACTCACCAATTTTCTTGTTTTTTCTCTGTCTAGTCGACCAAATGTGACCGACGAGTTCAGTGTGGTCTATGATCGTCATCAATTCATTTCCTTACTGTATAACCGCTTACGCGCAACAATATATATGGAGAGTGATAGTTTACAAGGTGCTGGACATTGAGAAAGAGGAACGTGGTGACACTCTAAAGAGGAACTGAATACACAGAAGGGGACTTGGTGACACTCTAAAGAGAAACTGAATATATAGAAGGGGGTGTGATGGCATTATAAAAAACTGAATATACAGAAGAGGATGTCGTGACACATTAAAGAGGAACGGAATATACAGAAGGAGATGTGGTGATACTCTCAAGAGGAAATGAATATACAGAAGGGTATTTGGTGATACTCTCAAGAGGAACTGAATATACAGAAGGGTATTTGGTGATACTCTCAAGAGGAACTCAATATACAGAAGGGAACTAGGTGACACTCTAAAGAGGAACTGAATATACAGAAGGGAATGTGATGGTATTATAAAAAAACTGAATATACAGAAGAGGATGTCGTGACACATTAAAGAGGAACGGAATATACAGAAGGGGATGTGGTGATACTCTCAAGAGGAAATGAATATACAGAAGGGTATTTGGTGATACTCTCAAGAGGAACTGAATATACAGAAGGGTATTTGGTGATACTCTCAAGAGGAACTGAATATACAGAAGGGGACTTGGTGACACTCTAAAGAGGAACTGAATATACAGAAGAGGATATCATGACACCTTAAAGAGGAACTGAATATACAGAAGGGGATGTGGTGATACTCTCAAGAGGAACTCAATATACAGAAGGGTATTTGGTGATACTCTCAAGAGGAACTCAATATACAGAAGGGAACTAGGTGACACTCTAAAGAGGAACTGAATATACAGAAGGGGACTTGGTGACACTCTATAAAGGAACTGAATACATAGAAGGGGATTTGGTAATACTCTAAAGAGGAACTGAATATACAGAAGGGGACTTGGTAACACTCTAAAGATGAACTGAATATATAGAAGGGAACTTGGTGATACTTTAAAGAGGAACTGAAGATACAGAACGAAACTTGGTGATACTCACAAGAGAAACTGAATATACAGAAGGGGACTTGGTGATACTCACAAGAGAAACTGAATATACAGAAGGGGACTTGGTGACACTCTAAAGAGGAACTGAATACACAGAAGGGAACTTGGTGATACTCTAAAGAGGAACTGAATACACAGAAGAGGATATCATGACACTTTTAAGAGGAACTGAATATACTGAAGGGGATGTGGTGATACTCTCAAGAGGAACTGAATATACAGAAGGGAACTTGGTGACACTCTAAAGACGAACTGAATATACAGAAGGGGACTTGATTCCACTCTATAGAGAAACTGAATATATAGAAGGGGATTTGGTAATACTCTAAAGAGGAACTGAATATACAGAAGAGGATGTGATGACACTTTAATGAGAAACTGAATATACAGAAGGGTATTTGATGATACTCTAAAGAGAAATTGAATATACAGAAGGGGACTTGGTGACACTCTAAAGAGAAACTGAATATACAGAAGTGAACTTGGTGACACTCTAAAGAGGAACTGAATATAGAGAAGGGGACTTGGTGACACTCTAAAGAGGAACTGAATATACAGAAGGGGATGTGGTGATACTCACAAGAGAAACTGAATATACAGAAGGGGACTTGGTGACACTCTAAAGAGGAACTGAATATACAGAAGAGGATGTCATGACACTTTAAAGAGGAACTGAATATACAGAAGGGAACTTGGTGATACTCTAAAGAGGAACTGAATATACAGAAGGGGATGGTGTGATACTTTCAAGAGGAACTGAATGTACAGAAAAGAACTTGTTGATACTCTAAAGAGGAACTGAATATACAGAAGTGAACTTGGTGACACTCTAAAGAGGAACTGAATATAGAGAAGGGGACTTGGTGACACTCTAAAGAGGAACTGAATATACAGAAGGGGATGTGGTGATACTCACGAGAGAAACTGAATATACAGAAGGGGACTTGGTGACACTCTAAAGAGGAACTGAATATACAGAAGAGTGTGTGATGACACTTTAAAGAGAAATTGAATATACAGAAGGGGACTTGGTGACACTCTCAAAAGGAACTGAATATACAGAAGGAAACTTGGTGATACACTGAAAAGGAACTGAATATACAGAAAGGGACGTGGTGACACTCTAAAGAGGAAATGAATATACAGAAGGGAACTTGGTGACACTCTAAAGAGGAACTGAATATACAGAAGGGAACTTGGTGACACTCTAAAGAGAAACTGAATATACAGAAGGGAACTTGGTGATACTATAAAGAGGAACTGAATACACAGAAGAGGATATCATGACACTTTAAAGAGGAACTGAATATACTGAAGCGGATGTGGTGTTACTGTCAAGAGGAACTGAATATACAGAAGGGAACTTGGTGACACTCTAAAGAGGAACTGAATATACAAAAGGGGACTTGGTGACACTCTAAAGAGGAACTGAATATACAGAAGAGTGTGTGATGATACTTTAAAGAGAAATTCAAAAAACAGAAGGGAACTTGGTGACACTCTAAAGAGGAACTGAATATACAGAAGGGGACTTGATGCCACTCTATAGAGAAACTGAATATATAGAAGGGGATTTGGTAATACTCTAAAGAGGAACTGAATATACAGAAGAGGATGTGATGACACTTTAATGAGAAACTGAATATACAGAAGAGTGTGTGATGACACTTTAAAGAGAAATTGAATATACAGAAGGGGACTTGGTGACACTCTCATAAGGAACTGAATATACAGAAGGAAACTTGGTGATACTCTAAAGAGGAACTGAATATACAGAAGAGGATGTCATGATACTTTAAAGAGGAACTGAATAATCACATGGGGAACAATCGTAATTTTTATTATATGCACAAAAGTCCTATTAAATAATATGTATCTAATTGTTGTGATAGAAATGAAATAAAAAACTCTATAACCCGAGTTTGCCCCTGATGAAGGGTTCATCTTTGTAAAGCGCTCTGGTTATAGGGTTTTTATTACATCTTTATCAAGAGTTCCTGAACCTACGTTATTTTTCTAACATCATGTATATACAGTTGCGAGTGTTCAAGGTTTGCAAACTTCTATTAGAAAACGAAACAGTAACTGCAGTTTCCCACGTTTGTGTCAAAGTGGCCTCCACATTTCGAGATTTTCAACTTCAGTCGTCTTTCCATAAGGTGTTGACAAGAATGTATCTAGAAAGACTGACGTTAAACTAAAACCACAGTTGTCGGATATACACAAACACTTGAGTATAGCATGGCCTTTCTTTGTTGCATGTTTCGGTAATTTTGATTTCAAGTTACAGGATATATTTTAGTATTTATGTTTATATCTATTACTCACACCTCTTTCCAAGTTGGTATAAGGGTTTAAGTAACGTATTGAAGAACGAGTCGTTCTTCAATAAATGAAATGTGTTCTCTTCTTGTTTAAATTAAGCACGTTCTATTTCCGTACGTTGATTGAAATGTACGGAAAAGAAGTTTTACTTCCTCGGAAATGAAAAACAGCAGTCGGAAGTTGTATCACTTACTTGTGTGACACTCAATGTCAGGTTTCGTCCCTTAAAGTATTTTAATAAAATGAGGAAAATTCACCAATGGAAATCAAGGAAAATACAGTTGAAAGACGTTATGTAAAGAGTCTTGAGGAAAATTGAGTACAGTTTGATTTTTTAACATGTAAATTGTGTAAAAATCAAAAGAAAAAAAACGCGTAACGTATAAACAAACATAATTGCTGTATTTACTCAGGCTTGGGTGTCTAAAATGTCCGTATCTCCTACCACCTGTGTATTTTCGTTTTTTAACATCAACATTGGTTAAGGCAGTCGATCCTGTTTTCATCCCACCACGAAATATGACAACAAAAAGCACGTGATATTCGGTAGAGCACGTTAAATGACGACACGTAATGTGTGTTCAAATGTTCAGAAGCGTTTCAACAGGGCATCAGATAACTTCACTTTCGCAGCGTGAAACGACTTTAGATAAAACGTATTTATTCCAACTAGGAGATCGCTGCTGTATTTGCTCCGTTTCAATCACCACGTTGTTTTGACGCACACGTGATAAAATTCCAAACGTTATCAGCTTTTTCCCACATCTCCACCAGGGGGTCTTGCCCCACATCTCCACCAGGGGTCTTGCCACGGAGGGCAAAAGGCTATGAGATGAGACCCGAACTCGTACTGACTTTTCTAACAAGTTAGAATTAAATAAACGTAACACTTTTCTCGACATCCTTGAATCCATCTTGTGTTTTTCACGCCTTCTAATGATATCTTAACGTGTATTTAACGCCAAAGACCTCGGTGACCTTTAGTGACAGGACCTCTTCAATCCTGCGTGACCTGATGACAAAATATCACTTCCATCGTCCGAAACTAAAGCGATCGCTAAAAGAAAATCACTTTACACTAGCATAATTACACTCGCTCTCATGGAGTTACTCCAGAAAGCTAAAGTAAATTCATGGAGCAGTTTCGCGTATTCGGAACATCGTTATAAACAAATTATAGCTTTGTGTTTTCTTTGTCTTTAAAAGCGATAACAGTACGTTTTAACGTCACAGCAAGGTTTTTGGATGAAAAGGATTAACAATATTAACAGCCACGTACCACTCACTTCACTTACTAGAAATTAGTTTGAATAAACAAATAGAGATAGACAAACTAGAAATAGTACAAAGTCACTACTGCATATAAAAGTGATACCTTACAATGTTACTACTAGGGTATAACAGAAATGGTTACAATGTTACTACTAGATACCTCTTGTTTGAGAAGTTTAAATACCATTCTTGCTAAGTGTATTGTTTATTAAATTTTGTGCAGAGCGAAAGTCAACACCATCCACTGAGGGAAAGTCAACACCATCCAATGAGAGAAAGTCAACACCATCCACTGAGGGAAAGTCAACACCATCCCTTGAGGGAAAGTCAACACCATCCACTGAGAGAAAGTCAACACCATCCACTGAGGGAAAGTCAACACCATCCACTGAGAGAAAGTCAACACCATCCAATGAGGGAAAGTCAACACCATCCACTGAGGGAAAGTCAACACCATCCACTGAGAGAAAGTCAACACCATCCACTGAGGGAAAGTCAACACCATCCACTGAGAGAAAGTCAACACCATCCACTGAGAGAAATTCATCACCATCCACTGAGAGAAAGTCAACACCATTCACTGAGGGAAAGTCGCAGCCAGCATTATCAATCTTTCGGCTCCTCTTTACCAATAAACAGTAGAAGTAATCATGACGTTATAACACTTCTCTTTACCAATAAACAGAATAATTAATCATGACGTTATAACACTTCTCTTTACCAATAAACAGTATAATTAATCATGACGTTATAACACTTCTCTTTACCAATAAACGGTAGAAGTAATCATGACGTTATAACACTTCCCACGAATGAAAGGATTAAGACAAATGATGAAAGGATTCGATCTCCCGGCCAGTAGTTTGTGATCGATTTTACTCAATAAATTATATATATATATATATATATATATATATCAATAAAAAATTAATACATTTTAATAAAGTTAAGTGATCAAAATCACAAGGAAGAACAGCGTTAGAAATAGCAAATCTACATCTCTGACTGGTTATGTTATAACCAAAAACAATCCGAAACAAAATAAATTTTAGAAAAACGCTACACAGTTTGAAAAGATCCCAAGGTACAAACTATAATAAGGGATTATAAAATGCACCCTAAGTTTTAGAGGCGACTAAGCAAGTAGCACTCACATTGCGGTGGGGATATACCGTCTATCAACTTTAACCTCCATTCGCCAGTCTCGCCTAAGAATTGAAAGAATAGCAATAGATATAAAAATAGAAATTAGGAGAGTGAGATGTGGGTCTTGAAACCCAGATTGTTCCACATCTACATCAACCTTCACTGCCCGCAGAGTAGGAAGGTGACTCCTCTCCAAAGTAAAGTATTTAATATTTTGAATCTGAGCAGTACTTTAGCCAGTCTTTTGAGGAATTTGTTGTAATATGTTACAAGAAAAAATTAAATAAAACCAAACACTTCAAGTTGAATTATATCGTGCTTGTCATATTAACATGAAGTGTGTATGGTTATAAAACTGTAGTTTTAGGAACGTTTAAAAGAGAACACTTGACATTATTATTCATTCAGATACGTATTCAGTATAGGTTTTACTGGTCAGTGACAAAACGAAAAGTAGAGGGTTTGTCAGCAGTTTAAGATAAGTAAATGGAGTTATCATACGCACGTGCGGTACTTGACGAAGTTGTTTATTTCAACAAATGTATTCAATTTATAAAGACTTGTAACTGACAACATTAAACTCATGAAACAGAAAAAATAAACTGCGTAATAATATTACGTTTTGATTCGGTTTTATGTAAGAAGTCGACTGTCTAAGATGGTAAGTAAAGCAATACCTGCTAGTTGTATCATGTCGTACGTGAAATTGACTTCTTGTATATTTATAGGTATAACAATGTGGGAAGACATGGATTTATAGATATAATAGTAGGAGTTATATATTTACAGATGTAACAGTACGAAGTTATGTATTGACAGATGTAACAGTGTGGAGTTATGTATTTATAGATAAACGTAACAGTATGGACTAATGTATTTACAGACGTAACAGTATGGACTAATGTATTTACAGACGTAACAGTATGGACTGATGTATTTACAGATGTAACAGTGTGGAGTTATGTATTTACAGGTGTAACAGTATGGATATTATAACAAGTAAACATGTTTCTGAATCTGTTTCATTGTTAATCCTTGGTTGTTCGAAAATCCCATGAACTGACGATGGAAATGACATTCAATTGAACACTTACTTAATGAACGTATTAGTTGATACAATAATTTTTTACGTTCTGGTTGTTTCAGGTAACAGATTCTAGTTAGATAACGTGCACGTGGTACATGAAGACATTTTGTTTTATGTATTTACTTCTGTTGTCAGTTTCTTTTAAGCGGGAAGTTCTGGTAACAAAGAAAAGTCGAAATCTAGCTACCAATTCTGTCTTCTTATCTAACAGACCGTTACACTCTGTCTTCACGTAATGAATTTAATTTTAAAGAACAAAAACGGTTCTGTTACTTTCTCGTACCAAACCCTACTCTCACTCAGAAACGTATTAGGAAATTCAATTTTAACGATCAAATAAAACAGCAATCAGTACATAAATTTGACGTTGGTGGCGCCAGTCTCGAACAATTTCGGGACCCACCGGGTTTTGTCTGCACTGATAGAGGCTGACAGAGTCATCCCCCTACCTCCTTCAAGTACAGGGGTCAGCTGTTAATTACTGGCCAATAAGTCGGTCGTGGGCCAGGTCATTATGAACGTATCTGGAGTTTCGTTGAAGCCAAAGTCACACCAGATCTCTTGAGGTCGTCTAAGTTCGAGTTAATTTGATGACAGTTGTAATCTTGGCTCAGTGCCGGAGATGACAGCCAGTCCGCCAGACGTCTCATCGGAAACTTTGTTTTCCCTGCTGTGTATGTGTATACATCACCGGATAAGTGTAACAGGGAGGCTGCGGAAAGACATTAATTTGATGCCTCAGCTATATCAGTCTAATTAATTAATACGTGAGCACAACATGAAACACAGGATCGAAATTATTGACTTACAAGTCAACACTTGAACTAAGTACACGAAAATATCTGTATTTGTGTAAGAAGATATTTTTCAAGTGCATATTAATAAAATATGATCTAAAACTTATAATTATTTGTGGACATAAAGATTAACAAAGATAGAAAAATGGATAAACAAACGGTTATACAGCTAGCAGGAGTGACCTGCTAGACCTGTCTGACAAATAGACTGAGACAGCGACATGCCAGACAGATACAAAGATAGAAAGAGTGAACCAGCAGATAGACAGATAGATGGGAAGAAGAAACTATCAGAGAAAGAGACATATAGCAAGAGCGACTGGCCAGGTAAATAAATAGACAGAAGGAGAGGTCTGCCCAAAATATAGAGATATATAAATAGTGACCAGGCAAACATATAGACAGACAGACAGGCATTTAGAGGTGAAGATAAAGAGACAGATAAATGGATAGAGAGTATGCAATTAAAAACTAATTATTACATTTTAAAAACACAAGAGGGACGTAGATAAGCCGAAACTTTCCTGGGATCAGCGATGATATAAATATTAAATCCCTTTAAGACCAAAAAATAATATTATAATTACCACGTGGATTGCTAACCTGGCGACTCTATCGTTGTTGGACAACCATCACAAACACTTTCGTTTTTTTAAACGTTTTCCCAGTAGTTTCAATTGTTTCGAATGTTATTATTGAAGTGGCGAGACCATGTTTACACTAATAACAAAACTATCTCATCATTTCTGTCAAATCCGTGAAAACTTTGAAATATTAATAAACATACCTCATATTAATAAACATTAATAAACATACCTCATATTAATAAACATTAACAAACATACCTCATATTAAAAATATTAATAAACATACCTCATATTAATAAACATTAATAAACATACCTCATATTAATAAACATTAACAAACATACCTCATATTAAAAATATTAATAAACATACCTCATATTAATAAATATTAATAAACATACATCATATTAATAAACATTAATAAACATATCTCATATTAATAAACATTAATAAACATACCTCATATTAAAAATATTAATAAACATACCTCATATTAATAAATATTAATAAACATACCTCATATTAATAAACATTAACAAACATACCTCATATTAATAAACATTAATAAACATATCTCATATTAACAAATATTAATAATCATACCTCATATTAATAAATATTAATAAACATACCTCATATTAATAAATATTAATAAACATACCTCATATTAATAAACATTAATAAACATACCTCATATTAATAAATATTAATAAACATACCTCATATTAATAAACATTAACAAACATACCTCATATTAATAAACATTAATAAACATATCTCATATTAACAAATATTAATAAACATACCTCATATTAATAAACATTAATAAACATATCTCATACTAATAAACATACCCCATATTAATAAACATTAACAAACATACCTCATATTAATAATCATACCTCATATTAATAAATATTAATAAACATACCTCATATTAATAAACATTAATAAACATACCTCATATTAATAAATATTAATAAACATACCTCATATTAATAAACATTAACAAACATACCTCATATTAATAAACATTAATAAACATATCTCATATTAACAAATATTAATAAACATACCTCATATTAATAAACATTAATAAACATATCTCATACTAATAAACATACCCCATATTAATAAATATTAATAAACATACCTCATATTAATAAACATTAATAAACATACCTTATATTAATAAACATGCCTCATATAAAAAACATTAATAAACATATCTCATACTAATAAATATTAATAAACATACATCATATTAATAAACATTAATAAACATATCTCATATTAATAAACATACCTCATATTAAAAATATTAATAAACATACCTCATATTAATAAATATTAATAAACATACATCATATTAATAAACATTAACAAACATACCTCATATTAATAAACATTAATAAACATACCTCATATTAACAAATATTAATAATCATACCTCATATTAATAAATATTAATAAACATACCTCATATTAATAAGTATTAATAAACATACCTCATATTAATAAACATTAATAAACATACCTCATATTAATAAATATTAATAAACATACCTTATATATTAATAAACATACCTCATATTAATAAACATTAACAAACATACCTCATATTAATAAACATTAATAAACATATCTCATACTAATAAACATACCCCATATTAATAAATATTAATAAACATACCTCATATTAATAAACATTAATAAACATACCTCATATTAATAAACATGCCTCATATTAAAAAATATTAATAAACATACCTCATATTAACCTTAAAAATTAATATTTCGCTGTCTAGAAAAAAAGAAGAATAAGATAGTTTAAAACTAAAATATTAACTCCAATAATACAAACAAACATAGTTTAAAACTAAAATATTAACTCCAATAATACAAACAAACATAGTTTAAAACTAAAATATTAACTCCAATAATACAAACAAACATAGTTTAAAACTAAAATATTAACTCCAATAATACAAACAAACATAGTTTAAAACTAAAATATTAACTCCAATAATACAAACAAACATAGTTTAAAACTAAAATATTAACTCCAATAAGACAAACAAACATAGTTTAAAACTAAAATAGTAACTCCAATAAGACAAACAAACATAGTTTAAAACTAAAATAGTAACTCCAATAAGACAAACAAACATAGTTTAAAACTAAAATATTAACTCCAATAATACAAACAAACAGTTTAAAACTAAAATATTAACTCCAATAATACAAACATAGTTTAAAACTAAAATATTAACTCCAATAATACAAACAAACAGTTTAAAACTAAAATATTAGTTCCAATAATACAAACAAACATAGTTTAAAACTAAAATATTAACTCCAATAAGACAAACAAACATAGTTTAAAACTAAAATATTAACTCCAATAAGAGAAACGAACACAGTTTAAAACTAAAATATTAACTCTAATAAGACAAACAAACATAGTTTGAAACTAAAATATTAACTCAAATAAGAAAAACAAACGTGGATAACGACAGACAAATAAACTCTAATTTTGAGTAATATCGTATTTCAACAGTCCACTGAGCAGACAAACTTATAATCTACTGATAGAACTAAAACTGTTTTTATTCAAATCAGATTGAATCAAACTACCGCAATTTCTTGTCTAAAAACTTCACAAACTATGTTTCTATAGTCATCAGTTGATAATAATTTAAAAATAACTGATATGATGCTAATCGCGATGACACGTATAAAAAATATATTCCTTCAGTCATCGGCTGAGCGTTTTAAAGATAGAACGAACTGATATGTTCGTCCGTTATCTTGAAGAAATCTGTAAAAAAAATAAAAAAATAAACACGCTCTTAGAAACTGAAACAACTCATTATTAGAAATACGACCGATCTTTTACCTCACGATTTTACCCTCCATCTGGCTATGACATGAGTAAGATCTGTCTATTAAGAATACAAGTAAGGGAAGTGACTTCTCGGGAGTACAAGCCGGAAAAGTGACTTTTCGGGGGTACAAGTTGAAGAAATGACTTGACGGGTGTACATGTGGAAGAAGTGACGTCTCTGGAGTACAAGTGTAAAAAGTGACTTCCAAAAAAAATAACGTTTCGGGAGAACAAGTGTGAAAAGTGACTTCCAAAGCTTAAAAGTGTGAGAAGTCACTTTTCTGGCCAGCTTCCAAAAGAAATAACGTTTCGGGAGTACAAGTGTAAAAAGTGACTTCTAAAGATTACAAATCACTTTTCTGGCCAGCTTCCAAATATCTTTGTAGACTGATGACGAACTGATGATGGGTGTTATATCAAAACGATTGTAATATTTCACTCTCTCTCTCTTTTTTTGGGGGTGGGCCACTACACTTTGGTGTTGACGATAAGTCAGAACTTACCTGTTGGACAGTTGACTGCTCCATGATCCATTGCCAAACATATCAATATAAATTTCCTTTTCCTTGAGTTTCTGATTTAAGTATAAACCAATTTTTCAGCGACTTATCCACAAATCTAATCTAACTTTGTTTATTCCTTGTTTTCAAAACTTGTGGATTTATATTTATGTTTTAAAGTAACATCAAAATTAGGTCACACTGAACTTACAGTTTGAAAAGATTAGAAAAAATGCAACATTTTTGGTTTGTTTATTTTGCAAAACGCTACACAATGGGCTATCTGTGCTCTGGTATCTAGCGTTGTAAGTCAGCAAACATGCCGCTGAGCCACTGGGGAAAAACGCAAGGAACTTCTGCTGAAACTCCAAGAACGTTTCCCTTTCAAAAATACCGAAACCAAATGGAAAAAGAAAAGAAAAGAAGAAAAATAAAGAAAAGAAAAGAAGAAAAATAAAGAAAAGAAACTCCCATTTATGAACACACGTAATTCAAATAGTTTAAACAAACATTGAAATATCGATAGGAAGTCAAAACCTGAGGGACCTGACAACTGTGGTAAACATGATGCACAGTGTGCAGCAGAAAACTACAATTGAAACAGACAAAGATTGTGAAGGGAAATGAAATGTTGCGACGAATACGGGGGGCGATGCGTTACATCAAAGTACCTTCACACTGATATGAAACTATCATTTAAATAAGGAAACACATTAAGGTTTAATGCCAATACGCAATGCAAATCTGAAGATAATATACATTATATAACATCTTCTAACTGTCACAAAACTTATATTTGTGAAACCGGAACAAATAGAGTGTAAGAGTTTGAATTTAACTTCCACGAATTCGAGATGTAAAATACAAGTTAGACTGAAGATGTTTGATTTTTATATTATTAATGTTATGTTTTTCAAACATGAACAATGCTTTATAACACTGTTCCAACCAACGTTTAGTTGTTAAAAACACGAATTTCACGTTATATTTTATGTTCCTTTTAATTAATTACATTTACATTCATGTTGTCTTTTGAATTTGTAACTACGCTTTGAAGTCATATTCGCAACTGTTATTAATGTCTGTGTACTTTGGACGTAAGTTCTTATATTAAATGAATAATTAAAGCTATTAATAATGTCTGAATTTATCATGAATACACTTTCTCCTGTTATTATAACAATAGTTTATATCCATAATATTTAACAATATAATGAAAATATATAACTCTTACTTACTTTATTATTATATATAACTCTTACTTATTTTATTATTATATTTTTCTCTTACTTACTTTATTATTAGTAATATTCTTCCCATTGTTCAATTCCGACTACTCTTACTCAACTAATGTTATTTTGCCCGTTTTAAAATGGCTTCCAAACAAATGTAAGACGTTTTCCAAAACTTGATCTTTCATGTTTGATATTTATGTCAATAGAAGAGAGCGAATAAAGCCAAGCATATGTCTCCATGTATTTTATTCAATGCATTTTGAACAAAGTAAAAGGCCCGGCATGGCCAGATGGTAAGGGTAATTGATCTGCGAGTCACGGGTTCGAATCCCCATCACACCAAACGCCTTCTCAATCCTTTGGTAAAAAAGGAGCCCAAGAGTTGTTTGTGGTGCTAAGCTGCTAATATTTTACTTTTAAAAAAGGGAAGGCTAGCGCAGATAGCCCCTGTTTAGCTTTGCACGAAATTCAAAACAAATTTAAATTTACAAAAAAAACAACATATTTTCAAAACTGAATAATATGTAACATAGTTCATCAGATATCTTAACATACCTTCAATTATTCATTCTAAAATTATGCGCTCTAGACACAACTAAAGACGTATTTTCTTCCTTACGTGCGAGATGAGCAGTGTTCAATGCTTATGTATGTCTTTCGTACGATACGAGTGAAGACAATTGAACCGTGATAATTTGCTATTTTCATGCTTGTAGAAGCACTATTTTAAGTCTCATAGGTTCGTGCTATTCACCGCTATTTCTCAGATTTACTGAACCATGAGTGTACTTGTAGACCTCAAGCTATCACGTTTCATGTAATACGAGGTCTGTTCAAAAAATACGCGGACTGTTTGAATTGCGCGGCTCCAGTTTGTTCCAGGGGAATCCGCTTGGTGTCGCTAGGTTCGCACAGATCAGCTGATTACGACGCTATTTCCCGATTGCAGATATCTTCATTTGTGTATTAGCTACGCGGTTTTAAGTGAAGTGCGAATTTTTCGTTTGGCGGATTTCAGAATGAATGACCTGAAGGAGCAACGACTTGCTGTGAAATATTGTGTTGAACTTGGAAAATCTGCGACTGAAACTTTTGCTATGCTTAACACGGCTTACGGTGATGTTGCTATGAAGCGTACGGCATGTTTCAAGTAGCATGAACGTTTTAAGGATGGTCGACAGTCCATTGAAGATGATGAGCGTCCTGGACGTCCTTCCACGTCAACTGACGACCCACACGTCGACAAAATCATCACCCTGGTGCGGGCAAATCGACGTCTGACTGTCAGGGAACTTGCTGAAGAGTGTGAGATATCAGTTGGATCTTGTTACGAGGTTTTGACCGACAAATTGAAGATGCACCGCGTTGCTGCGAAATTCAGCCCTCAGAACTCGTGAGTTTTTGGCCAAACACTCGATCACTGTTCTTCCCCACCCCCTACTCACCTGACCTTGCTCCTTGCGATTTTTTCTTGTTCCCCAAACTCAAAAGACCCTTGAAAGGAAGAGCATTTGAGACGATTCCTGAGATTAAGGCAAATGCGACGAAGGAGCTGGAGGACATTACAAAAGAAGCGTACCAGGACTGTTTCAACGAGTGGAAACACTGTTGGGATAAGTGTGTGCGTTGGGGAGGAGAGTACTTTGAAGGGGTCCCAAACCTGTAACTTCTACATAAAGTACATTTTGTTTTATGAAGTCAGTCCGCGTATTTTTTGAACAGCCCTCGTATGGCCAGTTTTGTTACCATAAGGAAGTATTTAGAGCACTGTCTAACTAATGTCGAAATAATAATAAAGTGGCTAGTAATTTGTTAGTAAGAGGTTTAATTTACAAAAGCACCAGTAGTTAAAGAAGAGGAAACCCTGTAGCATCATACCAAGTAAATCAAGGACTAGTCTTTGAAGATCGGAAGTAAACCAAGGAAGTTGTTAAAAAGATAGACTCAATATTATATTAGGATCATTTCAATGAACCGTAGTGAAACGAACTCCTCGTCACTCCTGGATAAAATGGCTGGAATCATACCAGTGTACCTGCATGTGATGCACTGTTCCTAATAACTGGTCACACTTTAAATTAGCTTATCAAAGGTTCAGATAGCTGTCCAGGGTGGCATTGACCTAACAGGAAAATATTGCCTAACTGTAGAATAATCTATTAAATGTTACCTGGCATCCCTTCATAAGGAAAGGTCAAGTTCTCTCGACTTGTCAATATGATGGATAAAGCTGATAAAATATTTAAACGTTTTCAATTACGTGGTAAGTAGTTACTAAGTAACCAGTTGTCCTAGCAAACAAAATGGAGGTCAGAAGAGCATCTAGCATCCTTGAATGTCTCGAGACCAACAACCAAAGTTTAATCAAAAAGAGAGAAATGTAAAACTTTAAAGACTTGCATGAACTGGAAGAGTGAATATCTGCTGTATCCACTTCACTTAACAACACATGTGCCAAGGTTGAACTGTGACTATACCGGAGAAGGGGCACTGGAAGAGCGAATATCTGCTATATCCACTTCACTTAACAACACATGTGCCAAGGTTGAACTGTGACTATACCGGAGAAGGGGCACTGGAAGACTGAATATCTGCTGTATCCACTTCACTTAACAACACATGTGCCAAGGTTGAACTGTGACTATACCGGAGAAGGGGCACTGGAAGAGTGAATATCTGCTGTATCCACTTCACTTAACAACACATGTGCCAAGGTTGAACTGTGACTATACCGGAGAAGGGCACTGGAAGAGCGAATATCTGCTATATCCACTTCACTTAACAACACATGTGCCAAGGTTGAACTGTGACTATACCGGAGAAGGGGCACTGGAAGACTGAATATCTGCTGTATCCACTTCACTTAACAACACATGTGCCAAGGTTGAACTGTGACTATACCGGAGAAGGGGCAGTTGAGATATAAACGAGTCATTGGGTATCAGTTGGGAATATGGTGCTAGGAAAGTGGTCACCTACTGTTAAAGGAAATAGGTAGCCAATCCAATATTTAATTGACTAGACGAGGAGGATTTAGGCTTTGGTTGAAGTAGTACAAACACAAGAAATTATTGGTCACAAACACAAACATTCTAGAAACTCTCTTCAAGTTTGGACGGAATCCAAATCAATCATTGGTGTGGCTCAATGACGAGGCAAGGGAGCAAATTTAGAAAGTTTTGCAGTATGAACAATAGTACTTTTGATAATTAAAACCATAATTAGTTGTTTCTGAACATCCAGAACTATTCGTGGAAAGGTACAAATATGTAAAAGATGGTGATTTAAAACAGAATTGCTACCAGAACAGTTGTTGTTCCAAATGACATCCTCTCAAAAACATCACTAAATTTGTCATTACATTAGTTTTAGAAATGAACAACCCTCGTAATTAATTTTTGGGGTAAATTAAACCATTTTGTTTTTCTGTTATTGATACTTAACAACTTCCTCTACAAAAGTTAACAAAAACAAACTTGGGATCGATATTAAACTTGTTTTATTTCCACGACGGTCCCCAAACGTTTCTGTTAGAAAATGTGTGTTAAAACCACCAGTGGTGTGTAGTGTGTTACGATCCCCTAACGTGATATGTGCTCCACACTAACCTAAAAATGTGAAACATTAATAAATATGAGAAAGCATGGCAACTGCGGGCCCCTTATGATCACAACACTAATACCGAGGTAACGTTAAAACTTCTGTGTCAAACAGCCATGTTTGATGTCACCCACCAGAGCTGAATGAGTCGGTGGGTGTCGCTAAATCACGAAACGGCGGTTTTCTTATAACGGATGGTTTATTGCACTCATTAGAAAAGTTTGAAATTTTATTGTGACAACGGAATTTCGGGTCAGATGTAGGGCACTTGATGTACGTGTGTGTGTAGCGACCAAGTGATTACTATCGCATGTGTCATGTAGATCTATGATTGACAATTATTCTACCACCACGTAGTCATAAGGATTGTGTGTTATGGACAATAACGTGGTTGTCACTAGGTTCTAGCCAGGATCAGAAACCGGAACCAACTCCAGCAGAGAGGTAAACTGTCGGTACTACTGCTACCTATCGCGAGATTGTCGACGTAACTTACCCTTGGCTACCATGGTCAGGCGCCAGCTTGGAGCCAGTTGACAGCGGGGCGGGACCCCCACAGCGTCGGAAAAACACTGTTAACTTTACCTCAAGGTGTGTCAATCACAGGTTGCTTAAGCCCGCTAGTCTAACCCTAATTCTTGTTTTGACGTTGTAACAGTAATATAATATGATATATATTTTTACGAGTCTGTAGAAGACGTGGCCAGTGTAAGCAACCGGCCTCTTATGAAAAAATAAGAGTTGCCGACGAGACCGGGCTGACTGTAAGCTACACGTGGGTTGAAATATATACAATCACAAATAATGCTAGAAAAATCAATATTTTATGTTTTTACAACACGAGACCCAAATTCTTAAGCAGAAGTATTCGTGTAATCTGTAAATTGTGTGTTTTCTTATAAGGCCACGTTGAGATATCTGCTGAATTCAGCGAGGGAAATCGAACCCTTGATTTTAGAAATCTAAATCCAAAGACTTACCGCTGTCCAACCGGTGTTATCAGATTAAAAGAAATCAATCAAATAATTACTAAACGACAAGTGAACTATCCACATAATCTAATTAGGTTTAGAGCCATTTAACTATGGTTTAAGTGTGTGCTTTCTTATAGAAAAGCCACATGTAGTTGTCTGCTGTGTCACAGATGGGAATCTAGCCTCTCGTTTTAGCATTGTAAATCAGAAGACTTACTGTTGTCCCATCGGATTACAACCATAGTTTACATACGTGTAGAATGCAGTGCGTACAACCATAGTTTACATACATGTAGAATGTAGTGCGTACAACCATAGTTTACATACGTTTAGAATGCAGTGCGTACAACCATAGTTTACATACATGTAGAATGTAGTACGTACAACCATAGTTTACATACGTGTAGAATGTAGTACGTACAACCATAGTTTACATACGTGAAGAATGTAGTACGTACAACCATAGTTTACATACTTGTAGAATGCAGTGCGTACAACCATATTTTATATACTTGTAGAATGTAGTACGTACAACCATAGTTTACATACATGTAAGCTCTAACTAATTCATTAGTAAACGTTAAGCTCTAACTAATTCATTATTAAAAGTTAAGCTCTGACTAATTCATTATGAAAAGTTAAGCTCTAACTAATTCATTATTAAAAGTTAAGCTCTAACTAATTCATTCGTAAAAGTTAAGCTCTAACTAATTCATTCGTAAAATTAAGCTCTAACTAATTCATTATTAAAAGTTAAGCTCTAACTAATTCAATAGTGAAAGTTAAGCTCTAACTTATTCATTATTAAAAGTTAAGCTCTAACTAATTAATTATTAAAAGTTAAGGTCTAACTAATTCATTAGTAAAAGACTACAAAGAATTTAGAAAAGGATATGTTAAGATATACATTTTATACAACACTCTGTCCAGTTCACCGAGTATATAAATAACACTAACATTACTTACGTTCATCTACGTCTAACAACACATGGTAGTTAATAATCTTGTCGGAGGTTGCTTGTTACCTTGTGCAACACTAATACCTAAGTTTAAACACAAGTAAATTTAACAAAACACAGTTTATCTTACAAAGTGAATTTAGCAAATCTTTATTTATCTTATAAAGTGAAATCAACACAAAGTTTCAGCACTAATTTTGGAGTGTAAGACTAGACGGAAGGCAGCTAGTCATCACCACCAACCGCCAACTCTTGGGCTACTCTTTTACCAACGAATAGTGGGATTGGCCGTAACATTATAATGTCACCACTGATGAAAGGGCGAGCATGTTTGGTGTGACGGGGACTCGAACCTGCGACTCTCAGATTACGAGTCAATCACCAATACTTTTGAGAGGTTAATATATAATATGGTGGAAAGGTTGACGTAAGTTTTCTCTGAATGCCTTGAGATTCAGGGTTCTATTATGTAAAGATAATGCAGTTATTACTCAAAATGGAATTCTATGTTTTATTTTGGTTGAAACAAAACTGTATTACTATAGTACGACGTCTGTGTTTGTTTCAGTAGAGATATTCTGTCGAACAAGCTCTATGTTCTAGGCACTAGAATGGAGGTATATTGATAAAATTGACGATTGAAACACTATTGTGATTAAAAAAAAGTGCTTGTTTGTTTTTGAATTTCGCGCAAACTTACACGTGGGTTATCTGCGCTAGCCGTTCCTAATTTGGCACTGTAACACTAGAGGAAGGCGGCTAGTGATCACCACCCACCGCCAACTCTTGGGCTACTCTTTTACCAACGAATAGGTGGACTGATCGTCACATTATATCGCCCCCACACCTGAAAGGGCGAGCATGTTTGGTGTGAAAAGGATTCGAACCTGCGACCTCAGATTTCGAGTCAAGCGCCTTAACAATCTGGCCATGCTGGACCCGTTAAAGAAGAAATATCACAACAAGCTGGTTACCTTAAGTTGTTTGAATAGTCGTGCAACACAAATAAAAAGGTTTTATTATTCATGTAAGTCAACAACATGTAAACAAACATGACGCTCGAGAAATGAACAAAGACGAATACATCTGGTATGTAAACAAACGTAATTACAGAACAAAACATACACGTGCGGCATGTAATCAGACGTAACGTTTACCAGTCAACAGAACAAAGGTACGACAAATAAAAACTACTTTCTTGATATAAGATGATTATTTATATATTGCATGTGTTTATTTACTTGTCTGTAAACTAATGAATATTCTGCTGTTCCTTATTAGAGGTAGCGTGTTGTATCAATAGACACGAAGCAGTCTGGGACAGGAAATAACTTTAAAAAACGGATTTTAATAACAATCCTGTGTCATATAATAGGACCTCCTTCTGGGAGAAGTAAACTGGGAATACTTCAAAACATTGTATTCAAATCTCGAAGCAATTTCGAAGGCAAAGAGGCGTGTAGGACCAGCGTCACAAAAGAATTAAGAGAAGAAATAACGGGTGATAGTTCGTCTTTGCCCGGCCTTCTCCCGGTGGGTTGCCAAGCCAAGCCCGCCTCCTTAGACCGACTGGCTCGCCCACCCAATAATGAGCCGTTCTTTTACGTGGAAACCTCCGAAAAGTCGGAGTCTGGTTAAACTATCCACTCATTATCTGCCGACTGCCTTGCTGCTGCTCTGTTCATATCCATATTAATGCCGTCGTATCAAGCGTTCTTGTCAAAGAACGAAGAATTCTCGTGGCTTTCCCAGGAAATTCGGGCGCGTGCGGGGTCACGACAGTGCGGACAACTAGACAAGTTACAACGACGTTATTTTTTCACCAAAGGCAAAGACAAAAAAAAAACCCACCATCCATCGAACTGAGGTTGATTGATCACTGGCGGCTAAAAGCATCAAAGTAGAACCTTGGACAACACCGACCAGAAAGAAAAACAAGACAGCTTACCCAGGTTTATTACATCCAAATTGATCTTCCAATCTCTAATTACCAGAGACGGAATTCAGTAAGAACTATAGATTCTCAAGAACTCAATCATTTATTAGAAGAATTGGGTTCAATAAACAACCCGAAAAACCAGGGTTTTTAAGAACCCTCTGAGGAATCTCACAAGACAGTTATTTAAAATATTTATGGTTTAAAATTCTTAATTAATTAATTATTATATATATATATATATATATAATGTGCTTATTTCGGCTCGTTTTTCTGTCACTAAAGGATCTATAAGGTTCTGTAAGGTTCTTTCTTTTCTTTATAAGTAATCAGTTTAACACATTATTCTTAAAACAGTGAAATTTAAAAACACAAAAGAACAAAGGTCAGTTTGACCTTGCATACAGAAATTTCTTGTTTAAATCAAAAGGTCGAAACTCACATGTTCTCACTTTTAATTTTATCTTTTCTTGTTGTTTTTGTTTAATTTCATTCAGAAACCTCAACTAGATATACAATGTATTAAGTCAGCTCATGGAACTTATATTTGATTTGGTCTCGAACGTGTAGTCTTAGTTAAGTATTAACTGGTACTGTCTATTAGTTTGGTTTGGTTTGTTATGAACTTTGCTCAAAGTTACACGAGGGCTATCTGAACTAGCCGTCCCTAATTTAGCAGTGTAAAACTAGAGGGAAGGCAACTAGTCATAACTACCCACTGTCAACTCTTAGGCTACTCTTTTACCAACAAGTAGTACGATTGATCATAACATTATAACGCCCTCACGGCTGAAAGGGCGAGCACGTTTAGTGTGACGGGGTTTGAAACCCGCGACCCTCAGATTACGAGTCGAGTGCCTTAACCAGACCCGATTTATTAGTAGGAAGAAAAGTAAAGCTTAAATTAATGGTAGAAAGTTGTACTGCAGACTCGGCATGGCCACGTGGTGCACAGACAGATCTTGCAAAACTAAGGTCGTCACATTTGTGATTTATAATACATAGCTCCGAGACTTACACCTTGCAGGAGTAAGTCTTGCAGGGTAATATTTTCTTAAAATTGTGTACAAAATACACGTTAATAAAGTTACAAACAGAAAATTCTATACACACATTAAAATGATCGAAAGTGGAGCAATAATTTCAACTTAAATTTATTGTGTTCATTGGTTTATATCGCAACTTCATTGTTTTTCTTTTCTCTGTATTTCTAAAAGAGAATCCATCTTCGACTTTGTGAATCACAAGTCTGATACTCCCTAGTGGCTCAAATGTAAGTCTGAAGGCTTATAACATTAAAAACCGGGTTTCAATGCGGGTGGGAGAAACAGTACAAAATGCCCCTTTGAGTAACTATGTGCTAAACAACAAAGAAACAAAATAACGATTCAAAGACGTATCACATTTCTAGCACACGTTTCGAAACTTATTACTTGAAAAACTCTCTAAAATGTTTTGTGTTTCTATAGTGAAAGTATCTAGTTAGTTGTTATGAGTTAAGCCTATCTCATAATAACGTTTTACCATCATAACAATAAACTGCTCAGTGTTTCAATGCGGGTGGGAGAAACAGTACAAAATGCCCCTTTGAGTAACTATGTGCTAAACAACAAAGAAACAAAATAACGATTCAAAGACGTATCACATTTCTAGCACACGTTTCGAAACTTATTACTTGAAAAAACTCTCTAAAATGTTTTGTGTTTCTATAGTGAAAGTATCTAGTTAGTTGTTATGAGTTAAGCCTATCTCATAATAACGTTTTACCATCATAACAATAAACTGCTCAGTGTTTCGTTCTGTCACCTAATCGTATCTCATAAACCATTTTTTGTATGATGCGTGTTTACCCTTTGTAATTGTAGCTCCTCAGTGGTAAATCTACGTGCTTAAAAGGCTAGAATACAGGTTACGATACCTGTGGTGGGTACAGTACAGACAGCTCATTGTGCAGCACAACTATCAGCACGAGTTGTATCAAGTACAAAAGTACAATCTAAGGTATCTGTGTAGGTGTAGTTATGCATATATCAATCAGGAGTAATGTAGAATGCATGTGCACCCTTTGTAAAATATGGTGGGTCGGCAGCTGTAAAGTCATTGGCACATCTTCACATACGGCTCTTTTCTAGAATCAAGTAGGCTCCAATAGACTTCTTAGACACGCCTTTATTCGTTTGTATGTTCGTTTTATATCTTTTCTTCCCTGCCCACCACTCATCGTAAAGTGAGTTTAATTTCATATCAAATACTTTGATTTTTAACTTTTAGCCAACACGAGTAACTGTTACCTTGACAACATTATTTTAATCTCGATTATTCTCAATTAACTTTCCAACATATGAAACCAATTATTCTTCACCCCTCTACCAAACAAATTGTAAGATATGTAAATTAATATCCTGGCCAATGTTTGTCACTAAGTAGCCCACGTTTTCTCAAAAATTACAAACGTAAGAGCCAACTTGCTAGGCCACGTGGTTAGGGCTCGACTCCCAGTTTGAGAGTCGCGGGTTCGAATCCCCGTCACACGAAACATGCTCGTCCTTCCAGTAGTAGAAGCATTATAAAAGGATGATCAATCCCACTATTCGTTAGTAAAATAGTAGCCCAAGAGTTCACAGAGGGTGGTTATGACTGGCTGTCTTCCATCTAGTCTATGTTGTTTTGAATTAAGCACAAAGCTACACAATGGGCTATCTATGCTCTGCCCACCATGGGTATCGAAACCCAGTTTTTAGCGTTGTAAATCCGCAGATATACCGCTGAGCCACTGGAAAGGGCCATATAGTCTAACACTACTAAATTAGAGACGGCTAGCGCAGATAGGCCTGGTGTGGGTTTGCGCGAAGTTCACAAACAAACAATAAGTCGCGCGAAAAATGTAAACATTGGATATGTATAATGGACTATAGAAACAACCTTTATTCAAATACAAACGCACGCACAGTAGACATTTTTGGGTGGACGTTTACCAGCTTTCCATCCGTCAAGTTAAACTTGGTTTCTTTGTCCAACGTCACCTCATAACCTTTGTTCTCTAACAACATTGGTCAGCTGTTACATTCAGGCAGCGTCAACTAAGCTAGCACGATTTTACTATTTTTAATACATTCAACCCACATGTATATTTTCAGTGCTGCACTAACATCTACAAACTGTAGTAACCTGATGCTGTAATTACACCTTTAGACTGTAGAATGTCTCTACTGAGTGCTGTAATTACACCTTTAGAGTGTATCATGTTTCTACCTAATGCTTTAATTACACCTCTAGACTGTAATATGTTTCTACTTAGAGCTCCAAATACAACTTTAGACAATAGCATGCTATTACTTAGTGCAGTAATTACACCTTTAAACTGTAAAATGTTTCTACTTGGGCTTATGTTTCTTTTTTAGACTGCAGTATGTTTATACTTAATGCTTTAGTTACACCTTTGAATGCAGTGTGTTTCTACTTAATGCTTTAGTTACACCTTTAGAGTGTAGTGTGTTTCTACTTAATGCTTTAGTTACACCTTTAGAGTGTAGTGTGTTTGTACTTAATGCTTTAGTTACACCTTTAGAGTGTAGTGTGTTTCTACTTAATGCTTTAGTTACACCTTTAGAGTGTAGTGTGTTTCTACTTAATGCTTTAGTTACACCTTTAGAGTGTGGTGTGTTTCTACTTAATGCTTTAGTTACACCTTTAGAGTGTAGTGTGTTTCTACTTAATGCTTTAGTTACACCTTTAGAGTGTAGTGTGTTTCTACTTAATGCTTTAGTTACACCTTTAGAGTGTAGTGTGTTTCTACTTAGTGCTTCAGTTACACCTTTAGAGTGTAGTGTGTTTCTACTTAATGCTTTAGTTACACCTTTAAAGTGTAGTGTGTTTCTACTTAATCCTTTAGTTACACCTTTAGAGTGTTGTATGTTTCTACTTAGTGCTTTAGTTACACCTTTAGAGTGTAGTATGTTTCTACTTAATGCTTTAGTTACACCTTTAGAGTGTAGTATGTTTCTACTTAATGCTTTAGTTACACCTTTAGAGTGTAGTATGTTTCTACTTAATGCTTTAGTTACACCTTTGAATGTAGTGTCTTTCTACTTAATGCTTTAGTTACACCTTCAGAGTGTAGTGTGTTTCTATTTAATGCTTTAGTTACACCTTTAGAGTGTAGTGTGTTTCTACTTAATGCTTTAGTTACACCTTTAGAGTGTAGTATGTTTCTACTTAATGCTTTAGTTACACCTTTAGAGTGTAGTGTGTTTCTACTTAATGCTTTAGTTACACCTTTAGAGTGTAGTATGTTTCTACTTAATGCTTTAGTTACACCTTTAGAGTGTAGTGTGTTTCTACTTAATGCTTTAGTTACACCTTTAGGGTGTAGTGTGTTTCTACTTAATGCTTTAGTTAGTTGCACCTTTAGAGTGTAGTGTGTTTCTACTTAATGCTTTAGTTACACCTTTAGAGTGTAGTGTGTTTCTACTTAGTACTTTAGTTACACCTTTAGAGTGTAGTGTGTTTCTACTTAATGCTTTAGTTACACCTTTAGAGTGTAGTGTGTTTCTACTTAATGCTTTAGTTACACCTTTAGAGTGTAGTGTGTTTCTACTTAATGCTTTAGTTACACCTTTAGAGTGTAGTATGTTTCTACTTAATGCTTTAGTTACACCTTTAGAGTGTAGTATGTTTCTACTTAGTGCTTTAGTTACACCTTTATAGTGTAGTGTTTCTACTTAGTGCTTTAGTTACACCTTTAGAGTGTAGTGTGTTTCTACTTAGTGCTTTAGTTACACCTTTAGAGTGTAGTATGTTTCTACTTAATGCTTTAGTTACACCTTTAGAGTGTAGTGTGTTTCTACTTAATGCTTTAGTTACACCTTTAGAGTGTAGTATGTTTCTACTTAGTGCTTTAGTTACACCTTTATAGTGCAGTGTGTTTCTACTTGTGCTTCAGTTACACCTTTAAAGTGTAGTGTTTCTACTTAGTACTTTAGTTACACCTTTAGAGTGTAGTATGTTTCTACTTAATGCTTTAGTTACACCTTTAGAGTGTAGTATGTTTCTACTTAATGCTTTAGTTACACCTTTAGAGTGTAGTGTGTTTCTACTTAATGCTTTAGTTACACCTTTAGAGTGTAGTGTGTTTCTACTTAATGCTTTAGTTACACCTTTAGAGTGTAGTGTGTTTCTACTTAGTGCTTTAGTTACACCTTTAGAGTGTAGTGTGTTTCTACTTAATGCTTTAGTTACACCTTTAGAGTGTAGTGTGTTTCTACTTAATCCTTTAGTTACACCTTTAGAGTGTAGTATGTTTCTACTTAGTGCTTTAGTTACACCTTTAGAGTGTAGTGTGTTTCTACTTAATGCTTTAGTTACACCTTTAGAGTGTAGTGTGTTTCTACTTAATGCTTTAGTTACACCTTTAGAGTGTAGTATGTTTCTACTTAGTGCTTTAGTTACACCTTTAGAGTGTAGTGTGTTTCTACTTAGTGCTTTAGTTACACCTTTAGAGTGTAGTGTGTTTCTACTTAATGCTTTAGTTACACCTTTAGAGTGTAGTGTGTTTCTACTTAGTGCTTTAGTTACACCTTTAGAGTGTAGTGTGTTTCTACTTAGTGCTTTAGTTACACCTTTATAGTGTAGTGTGTTTCTACTTAGTGCTTTAGTTACACCTTTAGAGTGTAGTGTGTTTCTACTTAGTGCTTTAGTTACACCTTTAGAGTGTAGTGTGTTTCTACTTAGTGCTTTAGTTACACCTTTAGAGTGTAGTATGTTTCTACTTAGTGCTTTAGTTACACCTTTAGAGTGTAGTGTGTTTCTACTTAGTGCTTTAGTTACACCTTTAGAGTGTAGTATGTTTCTACTTAGTGCTTTAGTTACACCTTTAGAGTGTAGTGTGTTTCTACTTAGTGCTTTAGTTACACCTTTAGAGTGTAGTATGTTTCTACTTAGTGCTTTAGTTACACCTTTAGAGTGTAGTGTGTTTCTACTTAGTGCTTTAGTTACACCTTTAGAGTGTAGTGTGTTTCTACTTAGTGCTTTAGTTACACCTTTAGAGTGTAGTGTGTTTCTACTTAATGCTTTAGTTACACCTTTAGAGTGTAGTATGTTTCTACTTAGTGCTTTAGTTACACCTTTAAAGTGTAGTGTATTTCTACTTAGTGTTTTAGTTACACCATTATAGTGTGGTGTGTTTCTACTTAGTGCTTTAGTTACACCTTTATAGTGTAGTGTGTTTCTACTTAGTGCTTTAGTTACACCTTTATAGTGTAGTGTGTTTCTACTTAGTGCTTTAGTTACACCTTTAGAGTGTAGTGTGTTTCTACTTAGTGCTTTAGTTACACCTTTAGAGTGTGTAGTGTGTTTCTACTTAGTGCTTTAGTTACACCTTTAGAGTGTAGTGTGTTTCTACTTAGTGCTTTAGTTACACCTTTAGAGTGTAGTGTGTTTCTACTTAGTGCTTTAGTTACACCTTTAGAGTGTAGTATGTTTCTACTTAGTGCTTTAGTTACACCTTTAGATTGTAGTGTGTTTCTATTTAGTGCTTTAGTTACTCCTTTATAGTGTAGTGTTTCTACTTAGTGCTTTAGTTAGACCTTTAGAGTGTAGTGTGTTTCTACTTAGTGCTTTAGTTACACCTTTAGAGTGTAGTATGTTTCTACTTAGTGCTTTAGTTACACCTTTAGAGTGTAGTGTGTTTCTACTTAGTGCTTTAGTTACACCTTTAGAGTGTAGTATGTTTCTACTTAGTGCTTTAGTTACACCTTTAGAGTGTAGTGTGTTTCTACTTAGTGCTTTAGTTACACCTTTATAGTGTAGTATGTTTCTACTTAGTGCTTTAGTTACACCTTTAGAGTGTAGTGTGTTTCTACTTAGTACTTTAGTTACATCTTTAGAGTGTAGTGTGTTGCTACTTAATGCTTTAGTTAAACCTTTAGAGTGTAGTGTGTTTCTACTTAATCCTTTACTTACACCTTTAGAGTGTAGTATGTTTCTACTTAGTGCTGTAGTTACACCTTTATAGTGTGGTGTGTTTCTACTTAGTGCTTTAGTTACACCTTTAGAGTGTAGTATGTTTCTACTTAGTGCTTTAGTTACACCTTTAGAGTGTAGTGTGTTTCTACTTAGTGCTTTAGTTACACCTTTAGAGTGTAGTATGTTTCTACTTAGTGCTTTAGTTACACCTTTAGAGTGTAGTGTGTTTCTACTTAGTGCTTTAGTTACACCTTTAGAGTGTAGTATGTTTCTACTTAGTGCTTTAGTTACACCTTTAGAGTGTAGTGTGTTTCTACTTAGTGCTTTAGTTACACCTTTATAGTGTAGTGTGTTTCTACTTAGTGCTTTAGTTACACCTTTATAGTGTAGTGTGTTTCTACTTAGTGCTTTAGTTACACCTTTATAGTGTAGTGTGTTTCTACTTAGTGCTTTAGTTACACCTTTAGAGTGTAGTATGTTTCTACTTAGTGCTTTAGTTACACCTTTAGAGTGTAGTGTGTTTCTACTTAGTGCTTTAGTTACACCTTTAGAGTGTAGTGTGTTTCTACTTAGTGCTTTAGTTACACCTTTAGAGTGTAGTGTGTTTCTACTTAGTGCTTTAGTTACACCTTTAGAGTGTAGTGTGTTTCTACTTAGTGCTTTAGTTACACCTTTAGAGTGTAGTGTGTTTCTACTTAGTGCTTTAGTTACACCTTTAGAGTGTAGTGTGTTTCTACTTAGTGCTTTAGTTACACCTTTAGAGTGTAGTATGTTTCTACTTAGTGCTTTAGTTACACCTTTAGAGTGTAGTGTGTTTCTACTTAGTGCTTTAGTTACACCTTTAGAGTGTAGTATGTTTCTACTTAGTGCTTTAGTTACACCTTTAGAGTGTAGTGTGTTTCTACTTAGTGCTTTAGTTACACCTTTAGAGTGTAGTGTGTTTCTACTTAGTGCTTTAGTTACACCTTTAGAGTGTAGTGTGTTTCTACTTAGTGCTTTAGTTACACCTTTAGAGTGTAGTGTGTTTCTACTTAGTGCTTTAGTTACACCTTTAGAGTGTAGTGTGTTTCTACTTAGTGCTTTAGTTACACCTTTAGAGTGTAGTGTGTTTCTACTTAGTGCTTTAGTTACACCTTTAGAGTGTAGTGTGTTTCTACTTAGTGCTTTAGTTACACCTTTAGTGTGTGTTTCTACTTAGTGCTTTAGTTACACCTTTAGAGTGTAGTGTGTTTCTACTTAATGCTTTAGTTACACCTTTAGAGTGTAGTATGTTTCTACTTAGTGCTTTAGTTACACCTTTAGAGTGTAGTGTGTTTCTACTTAATGCTTTAGTTACACCTTTAGAGTGTAGTATGTTTCTACTTAGTGCTTTAGTTACACCTTTAGAGTGTAGTGTGTTTCTACTTAGTGCTTTAGTTACACCTTTATAGTGTAGTATGTTTCTACTTAGTGCTTTAGTTACACCTTTAGAGTGTAGTATGTTTCTACTTAGTGCTTTAGTTACACCTTTAGAGTGTAGTGTGTTTCTACTTAGTGCTTTAGTTACACCTTTAGAGTGTAGTGTGTTTCTACTTAGTGCTTTAGTTACACCTTTAGAGTGTAGTATGTTTCTACTTAGTGCTTTAGTTACACCTTTATAGTGTAGTGTGTTTCTACTTAGTGCTTTAGTTACACCTTTAGAGTGTAGTGTGTTTCTACTTAGTGCTTTAGTTACACCTTTAGAGTGTAGTATGTTTCTACTTAATGCTTTAGTTACACCTTTAGAGTGTAGTATGTTTCTACTTAGTGCTTTAGTTACACCTTTAGAGTGTAGTGTGTTTCTACTTAATGCTTTAGTTACACCTTTAGAGTGTAGTGTGTTTCTACTTAGTGCTTTAGTTACACCTTTAGAGTGTAGTGTGTTTCTACTTAGTGCTTTAGTTACACCTTTAGAGTGTAGTATGTTTCTACTTAGTGCTTTAGTTACACCTTTAGAGTGTAGTATGTTTCTACTTAGTGCTTTAGTTACACCTTTAGAGTGTAGTGTGTTTCTACTTAGTGCTTTAGTTACACCTTTAGAGTGTAGTGTGTTTCTACTTAGTGCTTTAGTTACACCTTTAGAGTGTAGTGTGTTTCTACTTAGTGCTTTAGTTACACCTTTAGAGTGTAGTATGTTTCTACTTAGTGCTTTAGTTACACCTTTTAGTGTGTAGTGTGTTTCTACTTAGTGCTTTAGTTACACCTTTAGAGTGTAGTATGTTTCTACTTAGTGCTTTAGTTACACCTTTAGAGTGTAGTGTGTTTCTACTTAGTGCTTTAGTTACACCTTTAGAGTGTAGTATGTTTCTACTTAGTGCTTTAGTTACACCTTTAGTGTAGTGTAGTTACACCTTTAGAGTGTAGTTTCTACTTAGTGCTTTAGTTACACCTTTAGAGTGTAGTGTGTTTCTACTTAGTGCTTTAGTTACACCTTTAGAGTGTAGTGTGTTTCTACTTAGTGCTTTAGTTACACCTTTAGAGTGTAGTGTGTTTCTACTTAGTGCTTTAGTTACACCTTTAGAGTGTAGTGTGTTTCTACTTAGTGCTTTAGTTACACCTTTAGAGTGTAGTATGTTTCTACTTAGTGCTTTAGTTACACCTTTAGAGTGTAGTATGTTTCTACTTAGTGCTTTAGTTACACCTTTAGAGTGTAGTGTGTTTCTACTTAGTGCTTTAGTTACACCTTTAGAGTGTAGTGTGTTTCTACTTAGTGCTTTAGTTACACCTTTAGAGTGTAGTGTGTTTCTACTTAGTGCTTTAGTTACACCTTTAGAGTGTAGTGTGTTTCTACTTAATGCTTTAGTTACACCTTTAGAGTGTAGTGTGTTTCTACTTAATGCTTTAGTTACACCTTTAGAGTGTAGTATGTTTCTACTTAGTGCTTTAGTTACACCTTTAGAGTGTAGTGTGTTTCTACTTAATGCTTTAGTTACACCTTTAGAGTGTAGTGTGTTTCTACTTAATGCTTTAGTTACACCTTTAGAGTGTAGTATGTTTCTACTTAGTGCTTTAGTTACACCTTTAGAGTGTAGTGTGTTTCTACTTAGTGCTTTAGTTACACCTTTAGAGTGTAGTGTGTTTCTACTTAGTGCTTTAGTTACACCTTTAGAGTGTAGTATGTTTCTACTTAGTGCTTTAGTTACACCTTTAGAGTGTAGTGTGTTTCTACTTAGTGCTTTAGTTACACCTTTAGAGTGTAGTGTGTTTCTACTTAGTGCTTTAGTTACACCTTTAGAGTGTAGTGTGTTTCTACTTAGTGCTTTAGTTACACCTTTAGAGTGTAGTGTGTTTCTACTTAGTGCTTTAGTTTTAGTTACACCTTTAGAGTGTAGTATGTTTCTACTTAGTGCTTTAGTTACACCTTTAGAGTGTAGTGTGTTTCTACTTAGTGCTTTAGTTACACCTTTAGAGTGTAGTATGTTTCTACTTAGTGCTTTAGTTACACCTTTAGAGTGTAGTATGTTTCTACTTAGTGCTTTAGTTACACCTTTAGAGTGTAGTGTGTTTCTACTTAGTGCTTTAGTTACACCTTTAGAGTGTAGTGTGTTTCTACTTAGTGCTTTAGTTACACCTTTAGAGTGTAGTGTGTTTCTACTTAGTGCTTTAGTTACACCTTTAGAGTGTAGTATGTTTCTACTTAGTGCTTTAGTTACACCTTTAGAGTGTAGTATGTTTCTACTTAGTGCTTTAGTTACACCTTTAGAGTGTAGTGTGTTTCTACTTAGTGCTTTAGTTACACCTTTAGAGTGTAGTATGTTTCTACTTAGTGCTTTAGTTACACCTTTAGAGTGTAGTATGTTTCTACTTAGTGCTTTAGTTACACCTTTAGAGTGTAGTGTGTTTCTACTTAGTGCTTTAGTTACACCTTTAGAGTGTAGTGTGTTTCTACTTAGTGCTTTAGTTACACCTTTAGAGTGTAGTGTGTTTCTACTTAGTGCTTTAGTTACACCTTTAGAGTGTAGTATGTTTCTACTTAGTGCTTTAGTTACACCTTTAGAGTGTAGTGTGTTTCTACTTAGTGCTTTAGTTACACCTTTAGAGTGTAGTATGTTTCTACTTAGTGCTTTAGTTACACCTTTAGAGTGTAGTGTGTTTCTACTTAGTGCTTTAGTTACACCTTTAGAGTGTAGTATGTTTCTACTTAGTGCTTTAGTTACACCTTTAGAGTGTAGTGTGTTTCTACTTAGTGCTTTAGTTACACCTTTAGAGTGTAGTGTGTTTCTACTTAGTGCTTTAGTTACACCTTTAGAGTGTAGTGTGTTTCTACTTAGTGCTTTAGTTACACCTTTAGAGTGTAGTATGTTTCTACTTAGTGCTTTAGTTACACCTTTAGAGTGTAGTGTGTTTCTACTTAGTGCTTTAGTTACACCTTTAGAGTGTAGTGTGTTTCTACTTAGTGCTTTAGTTACACCTTTAGAGTGTAGTGTGTTTCTACTTAGTGCTTTAGTTACACCTTTAGAGTGTAGTGTGTTTCTACTTAGTGCTTTAGTTACACCTTTAGAGTGTAGTGTGTTTCTACTTAGTGCTTTAGTTACACCTTTAGAGTGTAGTGTGTTTCTACTTAGTGCTTTAGTTACACCTTTAGAGTGTAGTATGTTTCTACTTAGTGCTTTAGTTACACCTTTAGAGTGTAGTGTGTTTCTACTTAGTGCTTTAGTTACACCTTTAGAGTGTAGTATGTTTCTACTTAGTGCTTTAGTTACACCTTTAGAGTGTAGTGTGTTTCTACTTAGTGCTTTAGTTACACCTTTAGAGTGTAGTGTGTTTCTACTTAGTGCTTTAGTTACACCTTTAGAGTGTAGTGTGTTTCTACTTAGTGCTTTAGTTACACCTTTAGAGTGTAGTGTGTTTCTACTTAGTGCTTTAGTTACACCTTTAGAGTGTAGTATGTTTCTACTTAGTGCTTTAGTTACACCTTTAGAGTGTAGTGTGTTTCTACTTAGTGCTTTAGTTACACCTTTAGAGTGTAGTATGTTTCTACTTAGTGCTTTAGTTACACCTTTAGAGTGTAGTGTGTTTCTACTTAGTGCTTTAGTTACACCTTTAGAGTGTAGTGTGTTTCTACTTAGTGCTTTAGTTACACCTTTAGAGTGTAGTGTGTTTCTACTTAGTGCTTTAGTTACACCTTTAGAGTGTAGTGTGTTTCTACTTAGTGCTTTAGTTACACCTTTAGAGTGTAGTGTGTTTCTACTTAGTGCTTTAGTTACACCTTTAGAGTGTAGTATGTTTCTACTTAGTGTTTTAGTTACACCTTTAGAGTGCAGTGTGTTTCTACTTAGTGCTTCAGTTACACCTTTAAAGTGTAGTGTTTCTACTTAGTACTTTAGTTACACCTAGTGTAGTGTTTCTACTTAGTGCTTTAGTTACACCTTTAGAGTGTAGTATGTTTCTACTTAGTGCTTTAGTTACACCTTTAGAGTGTAGTGTGTTTCTACTTAGTGCTTTAGTTACACCTTTAGAGTGTAGTGTGTTTCTACTTAGTGCTTTAGTTACACCTTTAGAGTGTAGTAGTGTTTCTACTTAGTGCTTTAGTTACACCTTTAGAGTGTAGTGTAGCTTTAGTTACACCTTTAGAGTGTAGTATGTTTCTACTTAGTGCTTTAGTTACACCTTTAGAGTGTAGTATGTTTCTACTTAGTGCTTTAGTTACACCTTTAGAGTGTAGTGTGTTTCTACTTAGTGCTTTAGTTACACCTTTAGAGTGTAGTGTGTTTCTATTTAGTGCTTTAGTTACACCTTTGAATGTAGTGTGTTTCTACTTAATGCTTTAGTTACACCTTCAGAGTGTAGTGTGTTTCTACATAGTGCTTTAGTTACACCTTTAGAGTGTAGTGTGTTTCTACTTAGTGCTTTAGTTACACCTTTAGAGTGTAGTGTGTTTCTACTTAGTGCTTTAGTTACACCTTTAGAGTGTAGTATGTTTCTACTTAGTGCTTTAGTTACACCTTTAGAGTGTAGTGTGTTTCTACTTAGTGCTTTAGTTACACCTTTAGAGTGTAGTGTGTTTCTACTTAGTGCTTTAGTTACACCTTTAGAGTGTAGTGTGTTTCTACTTAGTGCTTTAGTTACACCTTTAGAGTGTAGTATGTTTCTACTTAGTGCTTTAGTTACACCTTTAGAGTGTAGTATGTTTCTACTTAGTGCTTTAGTTACACCTTTAGAGTGTAGTGTGTTTCTACTTAGTGCTTTAGTTACACCTTTAGAGTGTAGTGTGTTTCTACTTAGTGCTTTAGTTACACCTTTAGAGTGTAGTGTGTTTCTACTTAGTGCTTTAGTTACACCTTTAGAGTGTAGTGTGTTTCTACTTAGTGCTTTAGTTACACCTTTAGAGTGTAGTGTGTTTCTACTTAGTGCTTTAGTTACACCTTTAGAGTGTAGTGTGTTTCTACTTAGTGCTTTAGTTACACCTTTAGAGTGTAGTGTGTTTCTACTTAGTGCTTTAGTTACACCTTTAGAGTGTAGTGTGTTTCTACTTAGTGCTTTAGTTACACCTTTAGAGTGTAGTATGTTTCTACTTAGTGCTTTAGTTACACCTTTAGAGTGTAGTGTGTTTCTACTTAGTGCTTTAGTTACACCTTTAGAGTGTAGTGTGTTTCTACTTAGTGCTTTAGTTACACCTTTAGAGTGTAGTGTGTTTCTACTTAGTGCTTTAGTTACACCTTTAGAGTGTAGTGTGTTTCTACTTAGTGCTTTAGTTACACCTTTAGAGTGTAGTGTGTTTCTACTTAGTGCTTTAGTTACACCTTTAGAGTGTAGTGTGTTTCTACTTAGTGCTTTAGTTACACCTTTAGAGTGTAGTGTGTTTCTACTTAGTGCTTTAGTTACACCTTTAGAGTGTAGTGTGTTTCTACTTAGTGCTTTAGTTACACCTTTAGAGTGTAGTGTGTTTCTACTTAGTGCTTTAGTTACACCTTTAGAGTGTAGTGTGTTTCTACTTAGTGCTTTAGTTACACCTTTAGAGTGTAGTGTGTTTCTACTTAGTGCTTTAGTTACACCTTTAGAGTGTAGTATGTTTCTACTTAGTGCTTTAGTTACACCTTTAGAGTGTAGTGTGTTTCTACTTAGTGCTTTAGTTACACCTTTAGAGTGTAGTGTGTTTCTACTTAGTGCTTTAGTTACACCTTTAGAGTGTAGTATGTTTCTACTTAGTGCTTTAGTTACACCTTTAGAGTGTAGTGTGTTTCTACTTAGTGCTTTAGTTACACCTTTAGAGTGTAGTATGTTTCTACTTAGTGCTTTAGTTACACCTTTAGAGTGTAGTGTGTTTCTACTTAGTGCTTTAGTTACACCTTTAGAGTGTAGTGTGTTTCTACTTAGTGCTTTAGTTACACCTTTAGAGTGTAGTGTGTTTCTACTTAGTGCTTTAGTTACACCTTTAGAGTGTAGTATGTTTCTACTTAGTGCTTTAGTTACACCTTTAGAGTGTAGTGTGTTTCTACTTAGTGCTTTAGTTACACCTTTAGAGTGTAGTGTGTTTCTACTTAGTGCTTTAGTTACACCTTTAGAGTGTAGTATGTTTCTACTTAGTGCTTTAGTTACACCTTTAGAGTGTAGTGTGTTTCTACTTAGTGCTTTAGTTACACCTTTAGAGTGTAGTGTGTTTCTACTTAGTGCTTTAGTTACACCTTTAGAGTGTAGTGTTTCTACTTAGTGCTTTAGTTACACCTTAGTGTTTTAGTTACACCTTTAGAGTGTAGTGTGTTTCTACTTAGTGCTTTAGTTACACCTTTAGAGTGTAGTGTGTTTCTACTTAGTGCTTTAGTTACACCTTTAGAGTGTAGTATGTTTCTACTTAGTGCTTTAGTTACACCTTTAGAGTGTAGTATGTTTCTACTTAGTGCTTTAGTTACACCTTTAGAGTGTAGTGTGTTTCTACTTAGTGCTTTAGTTACACCTT
The DNA here is from genome assembly GCF_004210375.1 of Tachypleus tridentatus. Classification (NCBI taxonomy): domain Eukaryota; kingdom Metazoa; phylum Arthropoda; class Merostomata; order Xiphosura; family Limulidae; genus Tachypleus; species Tachypleus tridentatus. The sequence continues at coordinate 102,605,900 of NC_134831.1, forward strand.
TAGAGTGTAGTATGTTTCTACTTAGTGCTTTAGTTACACCTTTAGAGTGTAGTGTGTTTCTACTTAGTGCTTTAGTTACACCTTTAGAGTGTAGTGTGTTTCTACTTAGTGCTTTAGTTACACCTTTAGAGTGTAGTGTGTTTCTACTTAGTGCTTTAGTTACACCTTTAGAGTGTAGTATGTTTCTACTTAGTGCTTTAGTTACACCTTTAGAGTGTAGTGTTTCTACTTAGTGCTTTAGTTACACCTTTAGAGTGTAGTGTGTTTCTACTTAGTGCTTTAGTTACACCTTTAGAGTGTAGTGTGTTTCTACTTAGTGCTTTAGTTACACCTTTAGAGTGTAGTGTGTTTCTACTTAGTGCTTTAGTTACACCTTTAGAGTGTAGTGTGTTTCTACTTAGTGCTTTAGTTACACCTTTAGAGTGTAGTGTGTTTCTACTTAGTGCTTTAGTTACACCTTTAGAGTGTAGTGTGTTTCTACTTTTAGTGCTTTAGTTACACCTTTAGAGTGTAGTGTGTTTCTACTTAGTGCTTTAGTTACACCTTTAGAGTGTAGTATGTTTCTACTTAGTGCTTTAGTTACACCTTTAGAGTGTAGTGTGTTTCTACTTAGTGCTTTAGTTACACCTTTAGAGTGTAGTGTGTTTCTACTTAGTGCTTTAGTTACACCTTTAGAGTGTAGTGTGTTTCTACTTAGTGCTTTAGTTACACCTTTAGAGTGTAGTGTGTTTCTACTTAGTGCTTTAGTTACACCTTTAGAGTGTAGTGTGTTTCTACTTAGTGCTTTAGTTACACCTTTAGAGTGTAGTGTGTTTCTACTTAGTGCTTTAGTTACACCTTTAGAGTGTAGTGTGTTTCTACTTAGTGCTTTAGTTACACCTTTAGAGTGTAGTGTGTTTCTACTTAGTGCTTTAGTTACACCTTTAGAGTGTAGTGTGTTTCTACTTAGTGCTTTAGTTACACCTTTAGAGTGTAGTGTGTTTCTACTTAGTGCTTTAGTTACACCTTTAGAGTGTAGTATGTTTCTACTTAGTGCTTTAGTTACACCTTTAGAGTGTAGTGTGTTTCTACTTAGTGCTTTAGTTACACCTTTAGAGTGTAGTGTGTTTCTACTTAGTGCTTTAGTTACACCTTTAGAGTGTAGTGTGTTTCTACTTAGTGCTTTAGTTACACCTTTAGAGTGTAGTGTGTTTCTACTTAGTGCTTTAGTTACACCTTTAGAGTGTAGTGTGTTTCTACTTAGTGCTTTAGTTACACCTTTAGAGTGTAGTATGTTTCTACTTAGTGCTTTAGTTACACCTTTAGAGTGTAGTGTGTTTCTACTTAGTGCTTTAGTTACACCTTTAGAGTGTAGTGTGTTTCTACTTAGTGCTTTAGTTACACCTTTAGAGTGTAGTGTGTTTCTACTTAGTGCTTTAGTTACACCTTTAGAGTGTAGTGTGTAGTGCTTTAGTTACACCTTTAGAGTGTAGTTGTTTCTACTTAGTGCTTTAGTTACACCTTTAGAGTGTAGTGTGTTTCTACTTAGTGCTTTAGTTACACCTTTAGAGTGTAGTGTGTTTCTACTTAGTGCTTTAGTTACACCTTTAGAGTGTAGTGTGTTTTCTACTTAGTGCTTTAGTTACACCTTTAGAGTGTAGTGTGTTTCTACTTAGTGCTTTAGTTACACCTTTAGTGCTTTAGTAGTGTAGTGTGTTTCTACTTAGTGCTTTAGTTACACCTTTAGAGTGTAGTGTGTTTCTACTTAGTGCTTTAGTTACACCTTTAGAGTGTAGTGTGTTTCTACTTAGTGCTTTAGTTACACCTTTAGAGTGTAGTGTGTTTCTACTTAGTGCTTTAGTTACACCTTTAGAGTGTAGTATGTTTCTACTTAGTGCTTTAGTTACACCTTTAGAGTGTAGTGTGTTTCTACTTAGTGCTTTAGTTACACCTTTAGAGTGTAGTATGTTTCTACTTAGTGCTTTAGTTACACCTTTAGAGTGTAGTGTGTTTCTACTTAGTGCTTTAGTTACACCTTTAGTTAGTGTAGTGTGTTTCTACTTAGTGCTTTAGTTACACCTTTAGAGTGTAGTGTGTTTCTACTTAGTGCTTTAGTTACACCTTTAGAGTGTAGTGTGTTTCTACTTAGTGCTTTAGTTACACCTTTAGAGTGTAGTGTGTTTCTACTTAGTGCTTTAGTTACACCTTTAGAGTGTAGTGTGTTTCTACTTAGTGCTTTAGTTACACCTTTAGAGTGTAGTGTGTTTCTACTTAGTGCTTTAGTTACACCTTTAGAGTGTAGTGTGTTTCTACTTAGTGCTTTAGTTACACCTTTAGAGTGTAGTGTGTTTCTACTTAGTGCTTTAGTTACACCTTTAGAGTGTAGTGTGTTTCTACTTAGTGCTTTAGTTACACCTTTAGAGTGTAGTGTGTTTCTACTTAGTGCTTTAGTTACACCTTTAGAGTGTAGTGTGTTTCTACTTAGTGCTTTAGTTACACCTTTAGAGTGTAGTATGTTTCTACTTAGTGCTTTAGTTACACCTTTAGAGTGTAGTATGTTTCTACTTAGTGCTTTAGTTACACCTTTAGAGTGTAGTGTGTTTCTACTTAGTGCTTTAGTTACACCTTTAGAGTGTAGTATGTTTCTACTTAGTGCTTTAGTTACACCTTTAGAGTGTAGTGTGTTTCTACTTAGTGCTTTAGTTACACCTTTAGAGTGTAGTGTGTTTCTACTTAGTGCTTTAGTTACACCTTTAGAGTGTAGTGTGTTTCTACTTAGTGCTTTAGTTACACCTTTAGAGTGTAGTGTGTTTCTACTTAGTGCTTTAGTTACACCTTTAGAGTGTAGTGTGTTTCTACTTAGTGCTTTAGTTACACCTTTAGAGTGTAGTGTGTTTCTACTTAGTGCTTTAGTTACACCTTTAGAGTGTAGTGTGTTTCTACTTAGTGCTTTAGTTACACCTTTAGAGTGTAGTGTGTTTCTACTTAGTGCTTCAGTTACACCTTTAGAGTGTAGTGTGTTTCTACTTAGTGCTTTAGTTACACCTTTAGAGTGTAGTATGTTTCTACTTAGTGCTTTAGTTACACCTTTAGAGTGTAGTGTGTTTCTACTTAGTGCTTTAGTTACACCTTTAGAGTGTAGTATGTTTCTACTTAGTGCTTTAGTTACACCTTTAGAGTGTAGTGTGTTTCTACTTAGTGCTTTAGTTACACCTTTAGAGTGTAGTGTGTTTCTACTTAGTGCTTTAGTTACACCTTTAGAGTGTAGTGTGTTTCTACTTAGTGCTTTAGTTACACCTTTAGAGTGTAGTGTGTTTCTACTTAGTGCTTTAGTTACACCTTTAGAGTGTAGTGTGTTTCTACTTAGTGCTTTAGTTACACCTTTAGAGTGTAGTGTGTTTCTACTTAGTGCTTTAGTTACACCTTTAGAGTGTAGTATGTTTCTACTTAATGCTTTAGTTACACCTTTAGAGTGTAGTGTGTTTCTACTTAGTGCTTTAGTTACACCTTTAGAGTGTAGTATGTTTCTACTTAGTGCTTTAGTTACACCTTTAGAGTGTAGTGTGTTTCTACTTAATGCTTTAGTTACACCTTTAGAGTGTAGTATGTTTCTACTTAGTGCTTTAGTTACACCTTTAGAGTGTAGTGTGTTTCTACTTAATGCTTTAGTTACACCTTTAGAGTGTAGTATGTTTCTACTTAGTGCTTCAGTTACACCTTTAGAGTGTAGTGTGTTTCTACTTAGTGCTTTAGTTACACCTTTAGAGTGTAGTATGTTTCTACTTAGTGCTTTAGTTACACCTTTAGAGTGTAGTATGTTTCTACTTAGTGCTTTAGTTACACCTTTAGAGTGTAGTATGTTTCTACTTAGTGCTTTAGTTACACCTTTAGAGTGTAGTATGTTTCTACTTAGTGCTTTAGTTACACCTTTAGAGTGTAGTATGTTTCTACTTAGTGCTTTAGTTACACCTTTAGAGTGTAGTGTGTTTCTACTTAGTGCTTTAGTTACACCTTTAGAGTGTAGTGTGTTTCTACTTAGTGCTTTAGTTACACCTTTAGAGTGTAGTGTGTTTCTACTTAGTGCTTTAGTTACACCTTTAGAGTGTAGTATGTTTCTACTTAGTGCTTTAGTTACACCTTTAGAGTGTAGTATGTTTCTACTTAGTGCTTTAGTTACACCTTTAGAGTGTAGTATGTTTCTACTTAGTGCTTTAGTTACACCTTTAGAGTGTAGTGTGTTTCTACTTAGTGCTTTAGTTACACCTTTAGAGTGTAGTGTGTTTCTACTTAGTGCTTTAGTTACACCTTTAGAGTGTAGTGTGTTTCTACTTAGTGCTTTAGTTACACCTTTAGAGTGTAGTATGTTTCTACTTAGTGCTTTAGTTACACCTTTAGAGTGTAGTATGTTTCTACTTAGTGCTTTAGTTACACCTTTAGAGTGTAGTATGTTTCTACTTAGTGCTTTAGTTACACCTTTAGAGTGTAGTGTGTTTCTACTTAGTGCTTTAGTTACACCTTTAGAGTGTAGTGTGTTTCTACTTAGCTTTAGTTACACCTTTAGTGTTGTGTTTCTACCTTTAGTTTAGAGTGTAGTGTGTTTCTACTTAGTGCTTTAGTTACACCTTTAGAGTGTAGTGTGTTTCTACTTAGTGCTTTAGTTACACCTTTAGAGTGTAGTGTGTTTCTACTTAGTGCTTTAGTTACACCTTTAGAGTGTAGTGTGTTTCTACTTAGTGCTTTAGTTACACCTTTAGAGTGTAGTGTGTTTCTACTTAGTGCTTTAGTTACACCTTTAGAGTGTAGTGTGTTTCTACTTAGTGCTTTAGTTACACCTTTAGAGTGTAGTGTGTTTCTACTTAGTGCTTTAGTTACACCTTTAGAGTGTAGTATGTTTCTACTTAGTGCTTTAGTTACACCTTTAGAGTGTAGTGTGTTTCTACTTAGTGCTTTAGTTACACCTTTAGAGTGTAGTGTGTTTCTACTTAGTGCTTTAGTTACACCTTTAGAGTGTAGTGTGTTTCTACTTAGTGCTTTAGTTACACCTTTAGAGTGTAGTGTGTTTCTACTTAGTGCTTTAGTTACACCTTTAGAGTGTAGTGTGTTTCTACTTAGTGCTTTAGTTACACCTTTAGAGTGTAGTATGTTTCTACTTAGTGCTTTAGTTACACCTTTAGAGTGTAGTATGTTTCTACTTAGTGCTTTAGTTACACCTTTAGAGTGTAGTATGTTTCTACTTAGTGCTTTAGTTACACCTTTAGTGTAGTGTGTTTCTACTTAGTGCTTTAGTTACACCTTTAGAGTGTAGTGTGTTTCTACTTAGTGCTTTAGTTACACCTTTAGAGTGTAGTGTGTTTCTACTTAGTGCTTTAGTTACACCTTTAGAGTGTAGTGTGTTTCTACTTAGTGCTTTAGTTACACCTTTAGAGTGTAGTATGTTTCTACTTAGTGCTTTAGTTACACCTTTAGAGTGTAGTGTGTTTCTACTTAGTGCTTTAGTTACACCTTTAGAGTGTAGTGTGTTTCTACTTAGTGCTTTAGTTACACCTTTAGAGTGTAGTGTGTTTCTACTTAGTGCTTTAGTTACACCTTTAGAGTGTAGTGTGTTTCTACTTAGTGCTTTAGTTACACCTTTAGAGTGTAGTATGTTTCTACTTAGTGCTTTAGTTACACCTTTAGAGTGTAGTGTGTTTCTACTTAGTGCTTTAGTTACACCTTTAGAGTGTAGTGTGTTTCTACTTAGTGCTTTAGTTACACCTTTAGAGTGTAGTGTGTTTCTACTTAGTGCTTTAGTTACACCTTTAGAGTGTAGTATGTTTCTACTTAGTGCTTTAGTTACACCTTTAGAGTGTAGTGTGTTTCTACTTAGTGCTTTAGTTACACCTTTAGAGTGTAGTATGTTTCTACTTAGTGCTTTAGTTACACCTTTAGAGTGTAGTGTGTTTCTACTTAGTGCTTTAGTTACACCTTTAGAGTGTAGTGTGTTTCTACTTAGTGCTTTAGTTACACCTTTAGAGTGTAGTGTGTTTCTACTTAGTGCTTTAGTTACACCTTTAGAGTGTAGTGTGTTTCTACTTAGTGCTTTAGTTACACCTTTAGAGTGTAGTGTGTTTCTACTTAGTGCTTTAGTTACACCTTTAGAGTGTAGTATGTTTCTACTTAGTGCTTTAGTTACACCTTTAGAGTGTAGTGTGTTTCTACTTAGTGCTTTAGTTACACCTTTAGAGTGTAGTGTGTTTCTACTTAGTGCTTTAGTTACACCTTTAGAGTGTAGTGTGTTTCTTAGTGCTTTAGTTACACCTTTAGAGTGTAGTGTGTTTCTACTTAGTGCTTTAGTTACACCTTTAGAGTGTAGTGTGTTTCTACTTAGTGCTTTAGTTACACCTTTAGAGTGTAGTGTGTTTCTACTTAGTGCTTTAGTTACACCTTTAGAGTGTAGTGTGTTTCTACTTAGTGCTTTAGTTACACCTTTAGAGTGTAGTATGTTTCTACTTAGTGCTTTAGTTACACCTTTAGAGTGTAGTGTGTTTCTACTTAGTGCTTTAGTTACACCTTTAGAGTGTAGTATGTTTCTACTTAGTGCTTTAGTTACACCTTTAGAGTGTAGTGTGTTTCTACTTAGTGCTTTAGTTACACCTTTAGAGTGTAGTATGTTTCTACTTAGTGCTTTAGTTACACCTTTAGAGTGTAGTGTGTTTCTACTTAGTGCTTTAGTTACACCTTTAGAGTGTAGTGTGTTTCTACTTAGTGCTTTAGTTACACCTTTAGAGTGTAGTGTGTTTCTACTTAGTGCTTTAGTTACACCTTTAGAGTGTAGTGTGTTTCTACTTAGTGCTTTAGTTACACCTTTAGAGTGTAGTGTGTTTCTACTTAGTGCTTTAGTTACACCTTTAGAGTGTAGTGTGTTTCTACTTAGTGCTTTAGTTACACCTTTAGAGTGTAGTGTGTTTCTACTTAGTGCTTTAGTTACACCTTTAGAGTGTAGTGTGTTTCTACTTAGTGCTTTAGTTACACCTTTAGTTACACCTTTAGTGTAGTGTGTTTCTACTTAGTGCTTTAGTTACACCTTTAGAGTGTAGTGTGTTTCTACTTAGTGCTTTAGTTACACCTTTAGAGTGTAGTGTGTTTCTACTTAGTGCTTTAGTTACACCTTTAGAGTGTAGTGTGTTTCTACTTAGTGCTTTAGTTACACCTTTAGAGTGTAGTGTGTTTCTACTTAGTGCTTTAGTTACACCTTTAGAGTGTAGTGTGTTTCTACTTAGTGCTTTAGTTACACCTTTAGAGTGTAGTGTGTTTCTACTTAGTGCTTTAGTTACACCTTTAGAGTGTAGTATGTTTCTACTTAGTGCTTTAGTTACACCTTTAGAGTGTAGTGTGTTTCTACTTAGTGCTTTAGTTACACCTTTAGAGTGTAGTGTGTTTCTACTTAGTGCTTTAGTTACACCTTTAGAGTGTAGTGTGTTTCTACTTAGTGCTTTAGTTACACCTTTAGAGTGTAGTGTGTTTCTACTTAGTGCTTTAGTTACACCTTTAGAGTGTGTAGTGTGTTTCTACTTAGTGCTTTAGTTACACCTTTAGAGTGTAGTGTGTTTCTACTTAGTGCTTTAGTTACACCTTTAGAGTGTAGTGTGTTTCTACTTAGTGCTTTAGTTACACCTTTAGAGTGTAGTATGTTTCTACTTAGTGCTTTAGTTACACCTTTAGCTTTTTCTTTAGTGTAGTGTGTTTCTACTTAGTGCTTTGTAGTGTGTTTCTACTTAGTGCTTTAGTTACACCTTTAGAGTGTAGTGTGTTTCTACTTAGTGCTTTAGTTACACCTTTAGAGTGTAGTGTGTTTCTACTTAGTGCTTTAGTTACACCTTTAGAGTGTAGTATGTTTCTACTTAGTGCTTTAGTTACACCTTTAGAGTGTAGTATGTTTCTACTTAGTGCTTTAGTTACACCTTTAGTGTAGTGTGTTTCTACTTAGTGCTTTAGTTACACCTTTAGAGTGTAGTGTGTTTCTACTTAGTGCTTTAGTTACACCTTTAGAGTGTAGTATGTTTCTACTTAGTGCTTTAGTTACACCTTTAGAGTGTAGTGTGTTTCTACTTAGTGCTTTAGTTACACCTTTAGAGTGTAGTGTGTTTCTACTTAGTGCTTTAGTTACACCTTTAGAGTGTAGTGTGTTTCTACTTAGTGCTTTAGTTACACCTTTAGAGTGTAGTGTGTTTCTTACACCTTTAGAGTGTAGTGTGTTTCTACTTAGTGCTTTAGTTACACCTTTAGAGTGTAGTATGTTTCTACTTAGTGCTTTAGTTACACCTTTAGAGTGTAGTGTGTTTCTACTTAGTGCTTTAGTTACACCTTTAGAGTGTAGTGTGTTTCTACTTAGTGCTTTAGTTACACCTTTAGAGTGTAGTGTGTTTCTACTTAGTGCTTTAGTTACACCTTTAGAGTGTAGTATGTTTCTACTTAGTGCTTTAGTTACACCTTTAGAGTGTAGTGTGTTTCTACTTAGTGCTTTAGTTACACCTTTAGAGTGTAGTGTGTTTCTACTTAGTGCTTTAGTTACACCTTTAGAGTGTAGTGTGTTTCTACTTAGTGCTTTAGTTACACCTTTAGAGTGTAGTATGTTTCTACTTAGTGCTTTAGTTACACCTTTAGAGTGTAGTATGTTTCTACTTAGTGCTTTAGTTACACCTTTAGAGTGTAGTATGTTTCTACTTAGTGCTTTAGTTACACCTTTAGAGTGTAGTGTGTTTCTACTTAGTGCTTTAGTTACACCTTTAGAGTGTAGTGTGTTTCTACTTAGTGCTTTAGTTACACCTTTAGAGTGTAGTGTGTTTCTACTTAGTGCTTTAGTTACACCTTTAGAGTGTAGTATGTTTCTACTTAGTGCTTTAGTTACACCTTTAGAGTGTAGTATGTTTCTACTTAGTGCTTTAGTTACACCTTTAGAGTGTAGTGTGTTTCTACTTAGTGCTTTAGTTACACCTTTAGAGTGTAGTGTGTTTCTACTTAGTGCTTTAGTTACACCTTTAGAGTGTAGTGTGTTTCTACTTAGTGCTTTAGTTACACCTTTAGAGTGTAGTGTGTTTCTACTTAGTGCTTTAGTTACACCTTTAGAGTGTAGTGTGTTTCTACTTAGTGCTTTAGTTACACCTTTAGAGTGTAGTGTGTTTCTACTTAGTGCTTTAGTTACACCTTTAGAGTGTAGTGTGTTTCTACTTAGTGCTTTAGTTACACCTTTAGAGTGTAGTGTGTTTCTACTTAGTGCTTTAGTTACACCTTTAGAGTGTAGTGTGTTTCTACTTAGTGCTTTAGTTACACCTTTAGAGTGTAGTGTGTTTCTACTTAGTGCTTTAGTTACACCTTTAGAGTGTAGTATGTTTCTACTTAGTGCTTTAGTTACACCTTTAGAGTGTAGTGTGTTTCTACTTAGTGCTTTAGTTACACCTTTAGAGTGTAGTGTGTTTCTACTTAGTGCTTTAGTTACACCTTTAGAGTGTAGTGTGTTTCTACTTAGTGCTTTAGTTACACCTTTAGAGTGTAGTGTGTTTCTACTTAGTGCTTTAGTTACACCTTTAGAGTGTAGTGTGTTTCTACTTAGTGCTTTAGTTACACCTTTAGAGTGTAGTGTGTTTCTACTTAGTGCTTTAGTTACACCTTTAGAGTGTAGTATGTTTCTACTTAGTGCTTTAGTTACACCTTTAGAGTGTAGTGTGTTTCTACTTAGTGCTTTAGTTACACCTTTAGAGTGTAGTATGTTTCTACTTAGTGCTTTAGTTACACCTTTAGAGTGTAGTGTGTTTCTACTTAGTGCTTTAGTTACACCTTTAGAGTGTAGTGTGTTTCTACTTAGTGCTTTAGTTACACCTTTAGTGTGTAGTGTGTTTCTACTTAGTGCTTTAGTTACACCTTTAGAGTGTAGTGTGTTTCTACTTAGTGCTTTAGTTACACCTTTAGAGTGTAGTGTGTTTCTACTTAGTGCTTTAGTTACACCTTTAGAGTGTAGTGTGTTTCTACTTAGTGCTTTAGTTACACCTTTAGAGTGTAGTGTGTTTCTACTTAGTGCTTTAGTTACACCTTTTAGTTTCTACTTAGTGTGTGTGTTTCTACTTAGTGCTTTAGTTACACCTTTAGAGTGTAGTGTGTTTCTACTTAGTGCTTTAGTTACACCTTTAGAGTGTAGTGTGTTTCTACTTAGTGCTTTAGTTACACCTTTAGAGTGTAGTGTGTTTCTACTTAGTGCTTTAGTTACACCTTTAGAGTGTAGTGTGTTTCTACTTAGTGCTTTAGTTACACCTTTAGAGTGTAGTGTGTTTCTACTTAGTGCTTTAGTTACACCTTTAGAGTGTAGTGTGTTTCTACTTAGTGCTTTAGTTACACCTTTAGAGTGTAGTGTGTTTCTACTTAGTGCTTTAGTTACACCTTTAGAGTGTAGTATGTTTCTACTTAGTGCTTTAGTTACACCTTTAGAGTGTAGTGTTTCTACTTAGTGCTTTAGTTACACCTTTAGTTACACCTTTAGAGTGTAGTGTGTTTCTACTTAGTGCTTTAGTTACACCTTTAGAGTGTAGTGTGTTTCTACTTAGTGCTTTAGTTACACCTTTAGAGTGTAGTGTGTTTCTACTTAGTGCTTTAGTTACACCTTTAGAGTGTAGTGTGTTTCTACTTAGTGCTTTAGTTACACCTTTAGAGTGTAGTGTGTTTCTACTTAGTGCTTTAGTTACACCTTTAGAGTGTAGTGTGTTTCTACTTAGTGCTTTAGTTACACCTTTAGAGTGTAGTGTGTTTCTACTTAGTGCTTTAGTTACACCTTTAGAGTGTAGTGTGTTTCTACTTAGTGCTTTAGTTACACCTTTAGAGTGTAGTGTGTTTCTACTTAGTGCTTTAGTTACACCTTTAGAGTGTAGTGTGTTTCTACTTAGTGCTTTAGTTACACCTTTAGAGTGTAGTGTGTTTCTACTTAGTGCTTTAGTTACACCTTTAGAGTGTAGTATGTTTCTACTTAGTGCTTTAGTTACCTTTAGAGTGTAGTGTGTTTCTGCTTTAGTTACACCTTTAGAGTGTAGTGTGTTTCTACTTAGTGCTTTAGTTACACCTTTAGAGTGTAGTGTGTTTCTACTTAGTGCTTTAGTTACACCTTTAGAGTGTAGTGTGTTTCTACTTAGTGCTTTAGTTACACCTTTAGAGTGTAGTATGTTTCTACTTAGTGCTTTAGTTACACCTTTAGAGTGTAGTGTGTTTCTACTTAGTGCTTTAGTTACACCTTTAGAGTGTAGTGTGTTTCTACTTAGTGCTTTAGTTACACCTTTAGAGTGTAGTGTGTTTCTACTTAGTGCTTTAGTTACACCTTTAGAGTGTAGTATGTTTCTACTTAGTGCTTTAGTTACACCTTTAGAGTGTAGTGTGTTTCTACTTAGTGCTTTAGTTACACCTTTAGAGTGTAGTGTGTACTTAGTGCTTTAGTTCTTTACTTAGTGCTTTAGTTACACCTTTAGAGTGTAGTGTGTTTCTACTTAGTGCTTTAGTTACACCTTTAGAGTGTAGTGTGTTTCTACTTAGTGCTTTAGTTACACCTTTAGAGTGTAGTGTGTTTCTACTTAGTGCTTTAGTTACACCTTTAGAGTGTAGTGTGTTTCTACTTAGTGCTTTAGTTACACCTTTAGAGTGTAGTGTGTTTCTGTTTCTACACCTTAGTGTGCTTTAGTTACACCTTTAGAGTGTAGTATGTTTCTACTTAGTGCTTTAGTTACACCTTTAGAGTGTAGTGTGTTTCTACTTAGTGCTTTAGTTACACCTTTAGAGTGTAGTGTGTTTCTACTTAGTGCTTTAGTTACACCTTTAGAGTGTAGTGTGTTTCTACTTAGTGCTTTAGTTACACCTTTAGAGTGTAGTGTGTTTCTACTTAGTGCTTTAGTTACACCTTTAGAGTGTAGTGTGTTTCTACTTAGTGCTTTAGTTACACCTTTAGAGTGTAGTGTGTTTCTACTTAGTGCTTTAGTTACACCTTTAGAGTGTAGTGTGTTTCTACTTAGTGCTTTAGTTACACCTTTAGTTAGTGCTTTAGTAGTGTAGTGTGTTTCTACTTAGTGCTTTAGTTACACCTTTAGAGTGTAGTGTGTTTCTACTTAGTGCTTTAGTTACACCTTTAGAGTGTAGTGTGTTTCTACTTAGTGCTTTAGTAGTGTAGTGTGTTTCTACTTAGTGCTTTAGTTACACCTTTAGAGTGTAGTGTGTTTCTACTTAGTGCTTTAGTTACACCTTTAGAGTGTAGTGTGTTTCTACTTAGTGCTTTAGTTACACCTTTAGAGTGTAGTGTGTTTCTACTTAGTGCTTTAGTTACACCTTTAGAGTGTAGTGTGTTTCTACTTAGTGCTTTAGTTACACCTTTAGAGTGTAGTGTGTTTCTACTTAGTGCTTTAGTTACACCTTTAGAGTGTAGTGTGTTTCTATTTAGTGCTTTAGTTACACCTTTGAATGTAGTGTGTTTCTACTTAATGCTTTAGTTACACCTTCAGAGTGTAGTGTGTTTCTACTTAGTGCTTTAGTTACACCTTTAGAGTGTAGTGTGTTTCTACTTAGTGCTTTAGTTACACCTTTAGAGTGTAGTGTGTTTCTACTTAGTGCTTTAGTTACACCTTTAGAGTGTAGTGTGTTTCTACTTAGTGCTTTAGTTACACCTTTAGAGTGTAGTGTGTTTCTACTTAGTGCTTTAGTTACACCTTTAGAGTGTAGTGTGTTTCTACTTAGTGCTTTAGTTACACCTTTAGAGTGTAGTATGTTTCTACTTAGTGCTTTAGTTACACCTTTAGAGTGTAGTGTGTTTCTACTTAGTGCTTTAGTTACACCTTTAGAGTGTAGTATGTTTCTACTTAGTGCTTTAGTTACACCTTTAGAGTGTAGTGTGTTTCTACTTAGTGCTTTAGTTACACCTTTAGAGTGTAGTGTGTTTCTACTTAGTGCTTTAGTTACACCTTTAGAGTGTAGTATGTTTCTACTTAGTGCTTTAGTTACACCTTTAGAGTGTAGTGTGTTTCTACTTAGTGCTTTAGTTACACCTTTAGAGTGTAGTGTGTTTCTACTTAGTGCTTTAGTTACACCTTTAGAGTGTAGTGTGTTTCTACTTAGTGCTTTAGTTACACCTTTAGAGTGTAGTATGTTTCTACTTAGTGCTTTAGTTACACCTTTAGAGTGTAGTGTGTTTCTACTTAGTGCTTTAGTTACACCTTTAGAGTGTAGTGTGTTTCTACTTAGTGCTTTAGTTACACCTTTAGAGTGTAGTGTGTTTCTACTTAGTGCTTTAGTTACACCTTTAGAGTGTAGTGTGTTTCTACTTAGTGCTTTAGTTACACCTTTAGAGTGTAGTGTGTTTCTACTTAGTGCTTTAGTTACACCTTTAGAGTGTAGTGTGTTTCTACTTAGTGCTTTAGTTACACCTTTAGAGTGTAGTGTGTTTCTACTTAGTGCTTTAGTTACACCTTTAGAGTGTAGTGTGTTTCTACTTAGTGCTTTAGTTACACCTTTAGAGTGTAGTGTGTTTCTACTTAGTGCTTTAGTTACACCTTTAGAGTGTAGTGTGTTTCTACTTAGTGCTTTAGTTACACCTTTAGAGTGTAGTGTGTTTCTACTTAGTGCTTTAGTTACACCTTTAGAGTGTAGTGTGTTTCTACTTAGTGCTTTAGTTACACCTTTAGAGTGTAGTGTGTTTCTACTTAGTGCTTTAGTTACACCTTTAGAGTGTAGTGTGTTTCTACTTAGTGCTTTAGTTACACCTTTAGAGTTGGTGTGTTTCTACTTAGTGCTTTAGTTACACCTTTAGAGTGTAGTGTGTTTCTACTTAGTGCTTTAGTTACACCTTTAGAGTGTAGTGTGTTTCTACTTAGTGCTTTAGTTACACCTTTAGAGTGTAGTGTGTTTCTACTTAGTGCTTTAGTTACACCTTTAGAGTGTAGTGTGTAGTTTCTAGTTACACTTTAGAGTGTAGTATGCTTTAGTTACACCTTTAGAGTGTAGTGTGTTTCTACTTAGTGCTTTAGTTACACCTTTAGAGTGTAGTGTGTTTCTACTTAGTGCTTTAGTTACACCTTTAGAGTGTAGTGTGTTTCTACTTAGTGCTTTAGTTACACCTTTAGAGTGTAGTGTGTTTCTACTTAGTGCTTTAGTTACACCTTTAGAGTGTAGTGTGTTTCTACTTAGTGCTTTAGTTACACCTTTAGAGTGTAGTATGTTTCTACTTAGTGCTTTAGTTACACCTTTAGAGTGTAGTGTGTTTCTACTTAGTGCTTTAGTTACACCTTTAGAGTGTAGTGTGTTTCTACTTAGTGCTTTAGTTACACCTTTAGAGTGTAGTGTGTTTCTACTTAGTGCTTTAGTTACACCTTTAGAGTGTAGTATGTTTCTACTTAGTGCTTTAGTTACACCTTTAGAGTGTAGTGTGTTTCTACTTAGTGCTTTAGTTACACCTTTAGAGTGTAGTGTGTTTCTACTTAGTGCTTTAGTTACACCTTTAGAGTGTAGTGTGTTTCTACTTAGTGCTTTAGTTACACCTTTAGAGTGTAGTGTGTTTCTACTTAGTGCTTTAGTTACACCTTTAGAGTGTAGTGTGTTTCTACTTAGTGCTTTAGTTACACCTTTAGAGTGTAGTATGTTTCTACTTAGTGCTTTAGTTACACCTTTAGAGTGTAGTGTGTTTCTACTTAGTGCTTTAGTTACACCTTTAGAGTGTAGTATGTTTCTACTTAGTGCTTTAGTTACACCTTTAGAGTGTAGTGTGTTTCTACTTAGTGCTTTAGTTACACCTTTAGAGTGTAGTATGTTTCTACTTAGTGCTTTAGTTACACCTTTAGAGTGTAGTGTGTTTCTACTTAGTGCTTTAGTTACACCTTTAGAGTGTAGTATGTTTCTACTTAGTGCTTTAGTTACACCTTTAGAGTGTAGTATGTTTCTACTTAGTGCTTTAGTTACACCTTTAGAGTGTAGTGTTTCTACTTAGTGCTTTAGTTACACCTTTAGAGTGTAGTATGTTTCTACTTGTGCTTTAGTTACACCTTTAGAGTGTAGTGTGTTTCTACTTAGTGCTTTAGTTACACCTTTAGAGTGTAGTGTGTTTCTACTTAGTGCTTTAGTTACACCTTTAGAGTGTAGTATGTTTCTACTTAGTGCTTTAGTTACACCTTTAGAGTGTAGTATGTTTCTACTTAGTGCTTTAGTTACACCTTTAGAGTGTAGTGTGTTTCTACTTAGTGCTTTAGTTACACCTTTAGAGTGTAGTGTGTTTCTACTTAGTGCTTTAGTTACACCTTTAGAGTGTAGTGTGTTTCTACTTAGTGCTTTAGTTACACCTTTAGAGTGTAGTGTGTTTCTACTTAGTGCTTTAGTTACACCTTTAGAGTGTAGTGTGTTTCTACTTAGTGCTTTAGTTACACCTTTAGAGTGTAGTGTGTTTCTACTTAGTGCTTTAGTTACACCTTTAGAGTGTAGTGTGTTTCTACTTAGTGCTTTAGTTACACCTTTAGAGTGTAGTGTGTTTCTACTTAGTGCTTTAGTTACACCTTTAGAGTGTAGTGTGTTTCTACTTAGTGCTTTAGTTACACCTTTAGAGTGTAGTGTGTTTCTACTTAGTGCTTTAGTTACACCTTTAGAGTGTAGTGTGTTTCTACTTAGTGCTTTAGTTACACCTTTAGAGTGTAGTGTGTTTCTACTTAGTGCTTTAGTTACACCTTTAGAGTGTAGTGTGTTTCTACTTAGTGCTTTAGTTACACCTTTAGAGTGTAGTGTGTTTCTACTTAGTGCTTTAGTTACACCTTTAGAGTGTAGTGTGTTTCTACTTAGTGCTTTAGTTACACCTTTAGAGTGTAGTGTGTTTCTACTTAGTGCTTTAGTTACACCTTTAGAGTGTAGTTGCTTTAGTTACACCTTTAGGTGTAGTGTGTTTCTACTTAGTGCTTTAGTTACACCTTTAGAGTGTAGTGTGTTTCTACTTAGTGCTTTAGTTACACCTTTAGAGTGTAGTGTGTTTCTACTTAGTGCTTTAGTTACACCTTTAGAGTGTAGTGTGTTTCTACTTAGTGCTTTAGTTACACCTTTAGAGTGTAGTGTGTTTCTACTTAGTGCTTTAGTTACACCTTTAGAGTGTAGTGTGTTTCTACTTAGTGCTTTAGTTACACCTTTAGAGTGTAGTGTGTTTCTACTTAGTGCTTTAGTTACACCTTTAGAGTGTAGTGTGTTTCTACTTAGTGCTTTAGTTACACCTTTAGAGTGTAGTGTGTTTCTACTTAGTGCTTTAGTTACACCTTTAGAGTGTAGTATGTTTCTACTTAGTGCTTTAGTTACACCTTTAGAGTGTAGTGTGTTTCTACTTAGTGCTTTAGTTACACCTTTAGAGTGTAGTGTGTTTCTACTTAGTGCTTTAGTTACACCTTTAGAGTGTAGTGTGTTTCTACTTAGTGCTTTAGTTACACTTTAGAGTGTAGTATGTTTCTACTTAGTGCTTTAGTTACACCTTTAGAGTGTAGTATGTTTCTACTTAGTGCTTTAGTTACACCTTTAGAGTGTAGTGTGTTTCTACTTAGTGCTTTAGTTACACCTTTAGAGTGTAGTATGTTTCTACTTAGTGCTTTAGTTACACCTTTAGAGTGTAGTGTGTTTCTACTTAGTGCTTTAGTTACACCTTTAGAGTGTAGTGTGTTTCTACTTAGTGCTTTAGTTACACCTTTAGAGTGTAGTGTGTTTCTACTTAGTGCTTTAGTTACACCTAGAGTGTAGTTTCTACTTAGTGCTTTGTAGTGTAGTGTGTTTCTACTTAGTGCTTTAGTTACACCTTTAGAGTGTAGTGTGTTTCTACTTAGTGCTTTAGTTACACCTTTAGAGTGTAGTGTGTTTCTACTTAGTGCTTTAGTTACACCTTTAGAGTGTAGTGTGTTTCTTTCTTTAGTTACACCTTTAGTGCTTTAGTTACACCTTTAGAGTGTAGTGTGTTTCTACTTAGTGCTTTAGTTACACCTTTAGAGTGTAGTGTGTTTCTACTTAGTGCTTTAGTTACACCTTTAGAGTGTAGTATGTTTCTACTTAGTGCTTTAGTTACACCTTTAGAGTGTAGTGTGTTTCTACTTAGTGCTTTAGTTACACCTTTAGAGTGTAGTGTGTTTCTACTTAGTGCTTTAGTTACACCTTTAGAGTGTAGTGTGTTTCTACTTAGTGCTTTAGTTACACCTTTAGAGTGTAGTGTGTTTCTACTTAGTGCTTTAGTTACACCTTTAGAGTGTAGTGTGTTTCTACTTAGTGCTTTAGTTACACCTTTAGAGTGTAGTGTGTTTCTACTTAGAGTGTGCTTTAGTTACACCTTTAGAGTGTAGTGTGTTTCTACTTAGTGCTTTAGTTACACCTTTAGAGTGTAGTGTGTTTCTACTTAGTGCTTTAGTTACACCTTTAGAGTGTAGTGTGTTTCTACTTAGTGCTTTAGTTACACCTTTAGAGTGTAGTGTGTTTCTACTTAGTGCTTTAGTTACACCTTTAGAGTGTAGTGTGTTTCTACTTAGTGCTTTAGTTACACCTTTAGAGTGTAGTGTGTTTCTACTTAGTGCTTTAGTTACACCTTTAGAGTGTAGTGTGTTTCTACTTAGTGCTTTAGTTACACCTTTAGAGTGTAGTGTGTTTCTACTTAGTGCTTTAGTTACACCTTTAGAGTGTAGTGTGTTTCTACTTAGTGCTTTAGTTACACCTTTAGAGTGTAGTGTGTTTCTACTTAGTATGTGCTTTAGTTACACCTTTAGAGTGTAGTGTGTTTCTACTTAGTGCTTTAGTTACACCTTTAGAGTGTAGTGTGTTTCTACTTAGTGCTTTAGTTACACCTTTAGAGTGTAGTGTGTTTCTACTTAGTGCTTTAGTTACACCTTTAGAGTGTAGTGTGTTTCTACTTAGTGCTTTAGTTACACCTTTAGAGTGTAGTGTGTTTCTACTTAGTGCTTTAGTTACACCTTTAGAGTGTAGTATGTTTCTACTTGTGCTTTAGTTACACCTTTAGTGTAGTATGTTTCTACTTTGCTTTAGTTACACCTTTAGAGTGTAGTATGTTTCTACTTAATGCTTTAGTTACACCTTTAGAGTGTAGTGTGTTTCTACTTAGTGCTTTAGTTACACCTTTAGAGTGTAGTGTGTTTCTACTTAGTGCTTTAGTTACACCTTTAGAGTGTAGTATGTTTCTACTTAGTGCTTTAGTTACACCTTTAGAGTGTAGTGTGTTTCTACTTAATGCTTTAGTTACACCTTTAGAGTGTAGTATGTTTCTACTTAATGCTTTAGTTACACCTTTAGAGTGTAGTGTGTTTCTACTTAATGCTTTAGTTACACCTTTAGAGTGTGTGTAGTGTTTCTACTTAGTGCTTTAGTTACACCTTTAGAGTGTAGTATGTTTCTACTTAGTGCTTTAGTTACACCTTTAGAGTGTAGTGTGTTTCTACTTAGTGCTTTAGTTACACCTTTAGAGTGTAGTATGTTTCTACTTAGTGCTTTAGTTACACCTTTAGAGTGTAGTGTGTTTCTACTTAGTGCTTTAGTTACACCTTTAGAGTGTAGTATGTTTCTACTTAGTGCTTTAGTTACACCTTTAGAGTGTAGTGTGTTTCTACTTAGTGCTTTAGTTACACCTTTAGAGTGTAGTAGTGTGTTTCTACTTAGTGCTTTAGTTACACCTTTAGAGTGTAGTGTGTTTCTACTTAGTGCTTTAGTTACACCTTTAGAGTGTAGTATGTTTCTACTTAGTGCTTTAGTTACACCTTTAGAGTGTAGTATGTTTCTACTTAGTGCTTTAGTTACACCTTTAGAGTGTAGTGTGTTTCTACTTAGTGCTTTAGTTACACCTTTAGAGTGTAGTGTGTTTCTACTTAGTGCTTTAGTTACACCTTTAGAGTGTAGTGTGTTTCTACTTAGTGCTTTAGTTACACCTTTAGAGTGTAGTGTGTTTCTACTTAGTGCTTTAGTTACACCTTTAGAGTGTAGTGTGTTTCTACTTAGTGCTTTAGTTACACCTTTAGAGTGTAGTGTGTTTCTACTTAGTGCTTTAGTTACACCTTTAGAGTGTAGTGTGTTTCTACTTAGTGCTTTAGTTACACCTTTAGAGTGTAGTATGTTTCTACTTAGTGCTTTAGTTACACCTTTAGAGTGTAGTGTGTTTCTACTTAGTGCTTTAGTTACACCTTTAGAGTGTAGTATGTTTCTACTTAGTGCTTTAGTTACACCTTTAGAGTGTAGTGTGTTTCTACTTAGTGCTTTAGTTACACCTTTAGAGTGTAGTGTGTTTCTACTTAGTGCTTTAGTTACACCTTTAGAGTGTAGTGTGTTTCTACTTAGTGCTTTAGTTACACCTTTAGAGTGTAGTGTGTTTCTACTTAGTGCTTTAGTTACACCTTTAGAGTGTAGTGTGTTTCTACTTAGTGCTTTAGTTACACCTTTAGAGTGTAGTGTGTTTCTACTTAGTGCTTTAGTTACACCTTTAGAGTGTAGTGTGTTTCTACTTAGTGCTTTAGTTACACCTTTAGAGTGTAGTGTGTTTCTACTTAGTGCTTTAGTTACACCTTTAGAGTGTAGTGTGTGTTTCTACTTAGTGCTTTAGTTACACCTTTAGAGTGTAGTGTGTTTCTACTTAGTGCTTTAGTTACACCTTTAGAGTGTAGTGTGTTTCTACTTAGTGCTTTAGTTACACCTTTAGAGTGTAGTGTGTTTCTACTTAGTGCTTTAGTTACACCTTTAGAGTGTAGTGTGTTTCTACTTAGTGCTTTAGTTACACCTTTAGAGTGTAGTGTATGTTTCTACTTAGTGCTTTAGTTACACCTTTAGAGTGTAGTGTGTTTCTACTTAGTGCTTTAGTTACACCTTTAGAGTGTAGTATGTTTCTACTTAGTGCTTTAGTTACACCTTTAGAGTGTAGTGTGTTTCTACTTAGTGCTTTAGTTACACCTTTAGAGTGTAGTGTGTTTCTACTTAGTGCTTTAGTTACACCTTTAGAGTGTAGTGTGTTTCTACTTAGTGCTTTAGTTACACCTTTAGAGTGTAGTGTGTTTCTACTTAGTGCTTTAGTTACACCTTTAGAGTGTAGTGTGTTTCTACTTAGTGCTTTAGTTACACCTTTAGAGTGTAGTGTGTTTCTACTTAGTGCTTTAGTTACACCTTTAGAGTGTAGTGTGTTTCTACTTAGTGCTTTAGTTACACCTTTAGAGTGTAGTGTGTTTCTACTTAGTGCTTTAGTTACACCTTTAGAGTGTAGTGTGTTTCTACTTAGTGCTTTAGTTACACCTTTAGAGTGTAGTGTGTTTCTACTTAGTGCTTTAGTTACACCTTTAGAGTGTAGTGTGTTTCTACTTAGTGCTTTAGTTACACCTTTAGAGTGTAGTGTGTTTCTACTTAGTGCTTTAGTTACACCTTTAGAGTGTAGTGTGTTTCTACTTAGTGCTTTAGTTACACCTTTAGACCTTTGTGTAGTGTGTTTCTACTTAGTGCTTTAGTTACACCTTTAGAGTGTAGTGTGTTTCTACTTAGTGCTTTAGTTACACCTTTAGAGTGTAGTGTGTTTCTACTTAGTGCTTTAGTTACACCTTTAGAGTGTAGTGTGTTTCTACTTAGTGCTTTAGTTACACCTTTAGAGTGTAGTGTGTTTCTACTTAGTGCTTTAGTTACACCTTTAGAGTGTAGTGTGTTTCTACTTAGTGCTTTAGTTACACCTTTAGAGTGTAGTGTGTTTCTACTTAGTGCTTTAGTTACACCTTTAGAGTGTAGTGTGTTTCTACTTAATGCTTTAGTTACACCTTTAGAGTGTAGTGTGTTTCTACTTAGTGCTTTAGTTACACCTTTAGTAGTGTAGTGTGTTTCTACTTAGTGCTTTAGTTACACCTTTAGAGTGTAGTGTGTTTCTACTTAGTGCTTTAGTTACACCTTTAGAGTGTAGTGTGTTTCTACTTAGTGCTTTAGTTACACCTTTAGAGTGTAGTGTGTTTCTACTTAGTGCTTTAGTTACACCTTTAGAGTGTAGTGTGTTTCTACTTAGTGCTTTAGTTACACCTTTAGAGTGTAGTGTGTTTCTACTTAGTGCTTTAGTTACACCTTTAGAGTGTGTAGTGTGTTTCTACTTAGTGCTTTAGTTACACCTTTAGAGTGTAGTGTGTTTCTACTTAGTGCTTTAGTTACACCTTTAGTGTAGTGTGTTTCTACTTAGTGCTTTAGTTACACCTTTAGAGTGTAGTGTGTTTCTACTTAGTGCTTTAGTTACACCTTTAGTTAGTGTGTTTCTACTTAGTGCTTTAGTTACACCTTTAGTGTAGTGTGTTTCTACTTAGTGCTTTAGTTACACCTTTAGAGTGTAGTGTGTTTCTACTTAGTGCTTTAGTTACACCTTTAGAGTGTAGTGTGTTTCTACTTAGTGCTTTAGTTACACCTTTAGAGTGTAGTGTGTTTCTACTTAGTGCTTTAGTTACACCTTTAGAGTGTAGTGTGTTTCTACTTAGTGCTTTAGTTACACCTTTAGAGTGTAGTGTGTTTCTACTTAGTGCTTTAGTTACACCTTTAGAGTGTAGTGTGTTTCTACTTAGTGCTTTAGTTACACCTTTAGAGTGTAGTATGTTTCTACTTAGTGCTTTAGTTACACCTTTAGAGTGTAGTGTGTTTCTACTTACTTTAGTTACACCTTTTTAGTGCTTTAGTTACACCTTTGAATGTAGTGTGTTTCTACTTAATGCTTTAGTTACACCTTTAGAGTGTAGTGTGTTTCTACTTAGTGCTTTAGTTACACCTTTAGAGTGTAGTGTGTTTCTACTTAGTGCTTTAGTTACACCTTTAGAGTGTAGTGTGTTTCTACTTAATGCTTTAGTTACACCTTTAGAGTGTAGTGTGTTTCTACTTAGTGCTTTAGTTACACCTTTAGAGTGTAGTGTGTTTCTACTTAGTGCTTTAGTTACACCTTTAGAGTGTAGTGTGTTTCTACTTAGTGCTTTAGTTACACCTTTAGAGT
The DNA here is from genome assembly GCF_004210375.1 of Tachypleus tridentatus. Lineage (NCBI taxonomy): Eukaryota > Metazoa > Arthropoda > Merostomata > Xiphosura > Limulidae > Tachypleus > Tachypleus tridentatus. The sequence continues at coordinate 102,627,861 of NC_134831.1, forward strand.
GTAGTGTGTTTCTACTTAGTGCTTTAGTTACACCTTTAGAGTGTAGTGTGTTTCTACTTAATGCTTTAGTTACACCTTTAGAGTGTAGTGTGTTTCTACTTAGTGCTTTAGTTACACCTTTAGTGTAGTGTGTTTCTACTTAATGCTTTAGTTACACCTTTAGAGTGTAGTGTGTTTCTACTTAATGCTTTAGTTACACCTTTAGAGTGTAGTATGTTTCTACTTAGTGCTTTAGTTACACCTTTAGAGTGTAGTGTGTTTCTACTTAGTGCTTTAGTTACACCTTTAGAGTGTAGTATGTTTCTACTTAGTGCTTTAGTTACACCTTTAGAGTGTAGTGTGTTTCTACTTAGTTGCTTTTTAGTTACACCTTTAGAGTGTAGTATGTTTCTACTTAGTGCTTTAGTTACACCTTTAGAGTGTAGTGTGTTTCTTTAGTGCTTTAGTGTAGTGTAGTATGTTTCTACTTAGTGCTTTAGTTACACCTTTAGAGTGTAGTGTGTTTCTACTTAGTGCTTTAGTTACACCTTTAGAGTGTAGTGTGTTTCTACTTAGTGCTTTAGTTACACCTTTAGAGTGTAGTGTGTTTCTACTTAGTGCTTTAGTTACACCTTTAGAGTGTAGTGTGTTTCTACTTAGTGCTTTAGTTACACCTTTAGAGTGTAGTATGTTTCTACTTAGTGCTTTAGTTACACCTTTAGTGTAGTGTGTTTCTACTTAGTGCTTTAGTTACACCTTTAGAGTGTAGTGTGTGTTTTCTACTTAGTGCTTTAGTTACACCTTTAGAGTGTAGTATGTTTCTACTTAGTGCTTTAGTTACACCTTTAGAGTGTAGTGTGTTTCTTTAGTTACACCTTTAGAGTGTAGTATGTTTCTACTTAGTGCTTTAGTTACACTTTAGAGTGTAGTGTGTTTCTACTTAGTGCTTTAGTTACACCTTTAGAGTGTAGTGTGTTTCTACTTAGTGCTTTAGTTACACCTTTAGAGTGTAGTGTGTTTCTACTTAGTGCTTTAGTTACACCTTTAGAGTGTAGTGTGTTTCTACTTAGTGCTTTAGTTACACCTTTAGAGTGTAGTGTGTTTCTACTTAGTGCTTTAGTTACACCTTTAGAGTGTGGTGTGTTTCTACTTAGTGCTTTAGTTACACCTTTAGAGTGTAGTGTGTTTCTACTTAGTGCTTTAGTTACACCTTTAGAGTGTAGTATGTTTCTACTTAGTGCTTTAGTTACACCTTTAGAGTGTAGTGTGTTTTCTACTTAGTGCTTTGATGTAGTGTGTTTCTACTTAGTGCTTTAGTTACACCTTTAGAGTGTAGTGTGTTTCTACTTAGTGCTTTAGTTACACCTTTAGAGTGTAGTATGTTTCTACTTAGTGCTTTAGTTACACCTTTAGAGTGTAGTGTGTTTCTACTTAGTGCTTTAGTTACACCTTTAGAGTGTAGTGTGTTTCTACTTAGTGCTTTAGTTACACCTTTAGAGTGTAGTGTGTTTCTACTTAATGCTTTAGTTACACCTTTAGAGTGTAGTGTGTTTTCTACTTAGTGCTTTAGTTACACCTTTAGTTACACCTTTAGAGTGTAGTGTGTTTCTACTTAGTGCTTTAGTTACACCTTTAGAGTGTAGTGTGTTTCTACTTAGTGCTTTAGTTACACCTTTAGAGTGTAGTGTGTTTCTACTTAGTGCTTTAGTTACACCTTTAGAGTGTAGTGTGTTTCTACTTAATGCTTTAGTTACACCTTTAGAGTGTAGTGTGTTTCTACTTAATGCTTTAGTTACACCTTTAGAGTGTAGTAGTGTGTTTCTACTTAGTGCTTTAGTTACACCTTTAGAGTGTAGTGTGTTTCTACTTAATGCTTTAGTTACACCTTTAGTAGTGTAGTGGAAAAAGAAAAATTATTTTCTGGAACAATCTGTTCGATGTTATAGTTCTGGATGTCTAACACGTGGAACACAGTGTGTTCGATGTTATAATTCTGGATGTCTAACATGTGGAACACAGTTTGTTCGATGTTATAATTCTGGATGTCTGACACGTGGAGCACAATGTGTTCGATGTTGTAATTCTGGATGTCTAACCCATGGAACACAGTGTGTTCATTGTTATAATTCTGGATGTCTAACACGTGGAACACAGTGTGTTCGATGTTATAATCCTGGATGTCTAACACGTGGAACACAGTGTGTTCGATGTTATAATTCTGGACGTCTAACCCATGGAACACAGTGTGTTCGATGTTATAATTCTGAATGTCTAACCCATGGAACACAGTGTGTTCGATGTTATAATTCTGGATGTCTAACCCGTGGAACACAGTGTGTTCGATGTTATAATTCTGGATGTCTAACCTATGGAACACAGTTTGTTCGATGTTATAATTCTGGATGTCCAACACATGGTACACAGTGTGTTCGATGTTATAATTCTGGATGTCTAACCCATGGAACACAGTGTGTTCGATGTTATAATTCTGGATGTCTAACACGTGGTACACAGTGTGTTCGATGTTATAATTCTGGATGTCTAACCCATGAAACACAGTGTGTTCGATATTATAATTCTGGATGTCTAACCTATGGAACACAGTGTGTTCGATGTTATAATTCTGGATGTCTAACCCATGGAACACAGTGTGTTCGATGTTATAATTCTGGATGTCTAACACATGGTACACAGTGTGTTCGATGTTATAATTCTGGATGTCTAACCCATGGAACACGGTGTGTTCGATGTTATAATTCTGGATGTCTAACCCATGGAACACAGTTTGTTCGATGTTATAATTCTGGATGTCTAACACGTGGTACACAGTGTGTTCGATGTTATAATTCTGGATGTCTAACCCTTGGAACACAGTGTGTTCATTGTTATAATTCTGGATATCTAACCCGTGGAACACAGTGTGTTCGATGTTATAATTCTGGATGTCTAACCCGTGGTACACAGTGTGTTCATTGTTATAATTCTGGATGTCTAACCCGTGGAACACAGTGGGTTCGATTTTATAATTCTGGATGTCTAACCCGTGGAACACAGTGTGTTCGATGTTATAATTTTGGATGTCTAACCCGTGGAACACAGTGTGTTCGATGTTATAATTCTGGATGTCTAACACGTGGAACACAGTGTGTTCGATGTTATAATTCTGGATGTCTAACCCATGGAACACAGTGTGTTCGATGTTATAATTAGTGGATGTCTAACACGTGGAACACAGTGTGTTCGATGTTATAATTCTGGATGTCTAACCCGTGGAACACAGTGTGTTCGATGTTATAATTCTGGATGTCTAACCCATGGAACACAGTGTGTTCGATGTTATAATTCTGGATGTCTAACCCATGGAACACAGTGTGTTCGATGTTATAATTCTGGATGTCTAACCCGTGAATTTTTTTAGTGTGTTCGATGTTATAATTCTGGATGTCTAACCCATGGAACACAATGTGTTCGATGTTATAATTCTGGATGTCTAACCCATGGAACACAATGTGTTCGATGTTATAATTCTGGATGTCTAACTGGATGTCCGTGGTACACAGTGTGTTCGATGTTTATAATTCTGGATGTCTAACCCATGGAACACAGTGTGTTCGATGTTATAATTCTGGATGTCTAACCCATGGAACACAGTGTGTTCGATGTTATAATTCTGGATGTCTAACCCGTGGTACACAGTGTGTTCGATGTTATAATTCTGGATGTCTAACACGTGGAACACAGTGTGTTCGATATTATAATTCTGGATGTCTAACCCATGGAACACAGTGTGTTCGATGTTATAATTCTGGATGTCTAACACGTTGAACACAGTGTGTTCGATGTTATAATTCTGGATGTCTAACACGTGGAACACAGTGTGTTCGATGTTATAATTCTGGATGTCTAACACGTGTAACACAAGTGTGTTCGATGTTTATAATTCTGGATGTCTAAATTACACGGAACACAATGTGTTCGATTTTATAATTCTGGATGTCTACAGCCCATGGAACACAATGTGTTCTATATTTATAATTCTGGATGTCTAACCTATGGAACACAGTGTGTTCGATGTTATAATTTTGGATGTCTAACCCATGAAACAGAGTGTGTCTGATGTTATAATTCTGGATGTCTAACCCATGGAACACAGTGTGTTCGATGTTATAATTCTGGATGTCTAACACATGGTACACAGTGTGTTCGATGTTATAATTCTGGATGTCTAACCCATGGAACACAGTGTGTTCGATGTTATAATTCTGGATGTCTAACACGTGGTTTAACACATGTGTTCGATGTTATAATTCTGGATGTCTAACCCATGGAACACAGTGTGTTCGATATTTATAATTCTGGATGTCTAACCCGTGGAACACAGTGTGTTCGATGTTATAATTCTGGATGTCTAACCCATGGAACACAGTGTGTTCGATGTTATAATTCTGGATGTCTAACACATGGTACACAGTGTGTTCGATGTTATAATTCTGGATGTCTAACCCATGGAACACAGTGTGTTCGATGTTATAATTCTGGATGTCTAACCCATGGAACACAGTGTGTTCGATGTTATAATTCTGGATGTCTAACACGTGGTACACAGTTGTGTTCGATGTTATAATTCTGGATGTCTAACCCATGAAACTGAGTGTGTTCGATGTTATAATTCTGGATGTCTAACCTATGGAACACAGTGTGTTCGATGTTATAATTCTGGATGTCTAACCCATGGAACACAGTGGGTTCGATGTTATAATTCTGGATGTCTAACACATGGTACACAGTGTGTTCGATGTTATAATTCTGGATGTCTAACCCATGGAACACAGTGTGTTCGATGTTATAATTCTGGATGTCTAACACGTGGTACACAGTGTGTTCGATGTTATAATTCTGGATGTCTAACCCATGAAACACAGTGTGTTCGATATTATAATTCTGGATGTCTAACCTATGGAACACAGTGTGTTCGATGTTATAATTCTGGATGTCTAACCCATGGAACACAGTGTGTTCGATGTTATAATTCTGGATGTCTAACACATGGTACATAGTGTGTTCGATGTTATAATTCTGGATGTCTAACCCATGAAACACATTGTGTTTGATGTTATAATTTTGTAAGAAACTGTAATTGTTTGAAGCTTTGGACTTTTAAATCTCAGAGAACTTCATTACGTTGACTCCCCATTGTGCTAACAATAAGAAACCGATTAGTAAACCACTTCAGGTCACATGTGCAGAACTCACTTGTGGACATGGTAGGTACCCCTGAATACCACGTAACTTATAAATAAACTTATAAGTAAATGGTTCACAATACGATGAAAGTCATTATTTGAGCTGCGTCTTAATACCAATTAATATAGATCTGTCAAAATAACTCATAATATAGTCACACAAAACTACTTACAGCTAACTAACATTTAACGTAAAACCATTGTGAGAACCAAAACAGTTCATAATAACGTTACTGTCATAATTAGTTTATTTGTTATATAAGAACTAATAAGTAGATACGGTGAGGTTGTAACAAGTATTTTAGTCATCTTTTGGGGTGGAGAAATTGTAACAAGTAGTTAAGACATCATACACGGTTGTAAGGTTATAACAAGTCATTATTAATGTTTAGACTGGTTGAATACACTTAAAACAACTTGATTATAAAACAGCACTTTTGCAACATTATGAACTGTTATTTTTGTTGCGATCTTTGTCTAGACAACAGTTCAATGTACCGGTCGACACTTGTCAAGTTATTTATCGTTACGTTGGTTTCTAAAACTGATGTATAAGTGAGAGAAAATCTGCCAGATGTAAGAGTGAAAGTTTAACGTGTGTGAATTTTAACGAGCTTTTCTTTTGTTCTATATTAACAATACTTGACCCATGGAAATAACCGAATTTCTCCAGAATTAGTTGGTTTTATACCACGAGTTAGCTCGACTAGTTTATTTCTTGACTTATTAGTGTCTCATATTTTCCTCCAAGTTGGTTCATAATAGATACCAGGGTATGTAAACCTCACTTATTCATTCAGTCTACCCGTTCATCGGAACGGTTGAAGCTGAAATCAAAGGGTTCATTTGAGCCATCCGTTGAGTGAGATATTCATTTCTCGTACCTGGTTGATGCTAGACACTGTTTGACGTCATCAAGGGTATGTTTTAAAACATTTTCTCTAGTTCTACTTTCTTTCTTTCTTTCTTTGTTTGGAAATTCAATCTTAATCACGATTTATAGCAAAACATGTTCCTTCAAGCTGTAACTTCGGGTTTCAAATGAGAAATTATTAATTATAAAATGGGAAGTAATTTTAGAAAACTTATCAGTGTTTTCACTTAACATTAACAAAAATTGACTATTTAAGATAAATAAATAAGTTTGCGCAAAAAACACACGTGTTTTTCTTCCATCTTAGTTGAGATACTGGAACAAAATATGTTCTTCACAAACAAATCTATCATTATTCAATAGCTATCGAGTAAATACAAAGAGATTTGTTCGGTTGTTTTATTATTGTTTTTAATTAGACATATCACACCTTACTGTAAAATTCATGATGATTTTTTTTTTTTTAATTTCCTAGTGACATAATGCCAGCTATTTCTCCATTTTGGTCGCCATCTAGCGACCAACATAACACAACTTTTTCCTTTGATTAACCTTATCGCTTTGCTTGACCAGTACAATGATTGGTAGACTATAAACGGAAGGAAGTATTCAAACTGTAACAAAGACACAAGCAACAGCGTGAAGCGAGTTGTGTTCTTTTAAAAGCTGGTCTGTAAGAAAGGAAAATGATAACTTTACCTTTTAGCCCCCTCTTCCCACACACGATAAGATATTTCATTCACATACTGTTTACCTAAGTGCCGCCCACGGAACGTAAATTCATGGCCAGGTGAGACAATATTCGTCTTCTACTCAGAAACGTGAACCGGGGTTCGAATACGAACTAGAACTAGTGATACTGTAATTATCAACACGCTACGAGAGTGTGCACTTAGTAGTGAAACTGACAGCGTCTTGTCTTGGCCTTCTCACGTACCCAAATCTTAGTCGGCTGATAAGTTCTTAGATAAAAGTCTCTCGTGTGAGGTCTGAGTTTAGATCGCCTACTATTATGGCTGACCAAATTACCTCTTGTCATCGGGTAATGTGATTTATCATCAATATCGTGCTTGTTAGGAGATTACCTGTCACGTGATGGTTCTTCTTTTTTCTAATCTGATTTTCGAAGAAAATGGAACGAAATGCGATATTTTGTAAAATAATGTAGTCAAAGATAAAGCTTTAATTACTAATGAATAGAAAAGAGAACACAATCCGTAAAGAAAAATATAGTTTGTCAGGGAAAATCGGTAAGAAAAAGATAAAGACCGGAAGATAGACAAGTTTCATTCTTACATCAGTGTAGGAAGATTAAAACACCAGAAATGTCTAATAAATTAGTGGAAAAAAAGATACCCCAAAGGAAAGACAAAAATATGTGTTTCATATTAATGGAGAAGTAATGTTTAGAATACGTGTGCTTGTTTTAGGTCAGTGCAGTAAAATGATATAGTCTGAATCAGTAGATAAATAAGTTGCTAAAAAATAGTTGTTTTGTTATTTTGGGAAAAGCTACACGATAAACATCTTTGCTAACCGTCCCTAATTTAGCACTGATAAACTCGAGGGAAGGCAGCTAGTCATCTTCACCATCTTACCAAAGAGTTATGGATTTTTGAGTTATTTTTTAACATCTCCATAGCAGAGAGGACGAGCATGTTCGGTGATGGTGATTCGAACCGGTGACCCTCAGATTACAAGTCCAGTGCTTTAACCATAAAGCCATCCTGCTCGTGGATACTGATATATTTCTGACACACACACAAATAAACATATTACAAAATAAATGAAGAAATACCTGCGAAAACTACACAGATATATATTGTAAGATAGTTATGGTAGAGTGAGAAACAAGAGAGTATAAAAATGTGAGTTAGTGCGAATTAAAGGCCATAGAACTGAAAATGAATAGTACCAGAGTACAATACACGTGGCGTTATTGTACCAGAGCACAATACACGTGGTGATATTGTTGTCAGTAAATGGCTGTCGTCCAACCAATCAGATAATGCTGTTCTAGAATAATATTAATAAAATATAGAAGCAACCACATTATTCTCAGCAGTCTGGTGATCGCGCTGGTGGAACATGTTACGAGGGAAGCACGTGGAGAGAAAAGTTTAAGCTAACGTTTGTTAGTATGTTTCTGAATATCACTCAAAGTTGTTTAAGAGCTCTATACTCTAACCGTCCCTAATTTTGAAGTGGTGGATTAGAAAGAAGGCAATTAGTCAACACCGCCAACTCTTGGGCTGCTTATTTTTTACTAATGCTTGTTGGGTTTGACCGTAACATTATAACGTCTCCTGTGGCTAAACAGCGAGAGTATTCGGTGATAGGATTTGCACTCGCAACACACAGGTTGTCAGTGGAGGGCCTTAACGTATTAGATTAACGAATAATATTATTCCACACAACAGACTGGGGCGAAAGTTTGTGTGTCTGTAAGGATTATCATGGAAACTCGAACAATACACACAAGACAAGTGGTGTGGTAGAAAAACCCAAATAGTAATGCCCATTAACCTGTTCAGTGCTGTAGACGAGATAACTCGTCCAAGCCGATCGGTAACACAATGCCACAGACGACTTAATTCGTTCTTGATAATACCTAACTTCAACGCTAGATGTCAGCATTATACATGCATTTGACCTACTTACAAATTGTATCACTTTCGATCCAAAATGACGTCACGAAAAAAGTTACAAAATGAAGAAACATTAGAGTTGTATTGTAGCAGCTGATATACTTGGCAGTCAACAGGTTAATTCTTTATGTAATACCTGACAATTCAGTAGAGATCTTGTAACTAACCTCTAAGTAGAACTGTGATTGTTACGTCTTGAACAGTAAGATGTGTTTCTGCCTTTTCTTATAGCAAAGCCACATCGGGCTATCTGTAGGGTCCACTAAGGGGAATCGAAACCCTGGAACAGTAAGATACAAATTAGTACTGAAGTAACTTCAATACTAGTTCCTAAAAAAAACACTGTTTAGGAGAGATAATCCAACTAAAATATTTCCGTGTGAAATGAGCATGGTACTTCAAACAATAAGATTAGCATAGCTGGCGGAAGGTGCTTTTTTACAGGTGAATCGATATTCGAATCATTTGACAACAATGAACAACAGTTCGCTCAATAACAGAGAAAAAGACGGTATTAAAGTCCACGCATATACATCTAAAATGAATCGTGCTGAGGGAAACAATAGAAGTGTTTCCTGTTACCGTAGGTAAACACAAAACTTATAGCACCATGACTGCTGAAAGGTACAAAGTGATGTTTATCTATCACATTGTTTCTTCAAGAAGAAGATTCACCTTCCAGTAATAATAGATAAATGTGAAGAAATAAAACTTGGAAGATAAAAGAAGCCAATGGAACATTTACAACTTTAAGCTGGGTCACACATGCCTGAGAGTTGTGTAAAATGTTTGTAAGAATATTTCACAATCATACATTGACAAACTTATGATAATATAGAAACAAAGCGAATCCTGTCGTTGGTCAGTTAGTTACAATTACTCATTTTCTGTAACAACTTACGAGTATCAGTAATTACTTCTAATACTGTGGTCAGTTAGTTATAATTACTCATTTTCTGTAACACCTTACCAGTATCAGTAATTACTTCTAATACTGTATGGTAGTTATTGGATAACAAGAAATGAAGACATCCTACACACAAACGTGTTGATCTGAAGGAATGGTAACAGCATAACACATACAGAATGATTTCAATGTGTTACAAATATTTGTTACAATTCACTTAAGCTTCGGAAACAAGAAGTGATATGTAGTGAAGTTTAATATGATCATAGATCATCGAGATACAAGAGAAACTGTGTAATACATCAGTTAGAACATTATGACTGACATGCTCCAGATACAAGGTAAACTGTGTTATACATCAGTTAGAACATTATCACTGACATGCTCCAGATACAAGGTAAACTGTGTTATACATCAGTTAGAACATTATGACTCACATGCTCCAGATACAAGGCAAACTGTGTAATACATCAGTTAGAACATTACGACTGACATGCTCCAGATACAAGGTAAACTGTGTAATACATCAGTTAGAACATTATGACTGACATGCTCCAGATACAAGGTAAACTGTGTTATACATCAGTTAGAACATTATGACTGACATGCTCCAGATACAAGGTAAACTGTGTTATACATCAGTTAGAACATTATGACTCACATGCTCCAGATACAAGGCAAACTGTGTAATACATCAGTTAGAACATTATGACTGACATGCTCCAGATACAAGGTAAACTGTGTTATACATCAGTTAGAACATTATGACTGACATGCTCCAGATACAAGGTAAACTGTGTTATACATCAGTTAGAACATTATGACTGACATGCTCCAGATACAAGAGAAACTGTGTAATACATCAGTTAGAACATTATGACTGACATTCTCCAGATACAAGGTAAACTGTGTAATAGCTCTGTCAGAACATTATGACTGACATGTTCCAGATACAAGGTAAACTGTGTAATAGCTCTGTCAGAACATTATGACTGATATGTTCCAGATACAAGGCAAACCGTGTAATAGCTCTGTCAGAACATTATGACTGACATGTTCCAGATACAAGGTAAACTGTGTAATAGCTCTGTCAGAACATTATGACTAATATGTTCCAGATACAAGGTAAACTATGTAATAGCTCTGTCAGAACATTATGACTGATATGTTCCAGATACAAGGTAAACTGTGTAATAGCTCTGTCAGAACATTATGACTCATATGTTCCAGATACAAGGTAAACTGTGTAATAGCTCTGTCAGAACATTATGACTGATATGTTACAGATACAGAACTAGGAACAGGTAGACTAGTCTACCAGTTGGCCAGTTCTTATGTTTGTGTGTTAGGCGCACAGCTGCACTGTGGGCTATTTGTTTTAGGCTTACCACCTGCATTGAAACCCTATTTTATACAAAAACAACAAAAACTTGTAGCATTATAATACATCAGACTTACCGCTGAGCCATTGAAGTGCAGTATATTTGTGGGTGGTAGTGGATTTAAGTTAAATAAGATAATAATAACAACCATAAATATAAAATGTGTTCAAAGAAAAATTAAAATAAATGATGTTATATTCATTTTTACCCTGACAAACGGTTTGTAAATCATTTCAATAAAATTATTAATAAGTGTAATTCACTTGTGTTGTCTTGTTTACACCATAACAGTTGTTGTTGTTTATAAATATTAATATTTACAGCGTAGGATATATTGTTCTGTCTGTTGAACCCGCACTGCTGACCACATTGGATCTGGATTTGACAAACGCAGTTTGATCGACATTTTGTTTCACATTATTCTTTGCTCACGCGGGATCCTATGACGTAGACGTTAGAAATCAAGCTCTGTGTGTCGATGAAAGCAACAAAGAACCAAACTGATAATGAATAAACAGTTATAAATCAACACATGAAGAGTGGAACATACTGAGTTATAAACAATGGAGTTTCAGGATTAGTAACAGTAATGTCGGAGTTTCCTGACTAGAAACAGTATTGTCGGGTTTCTTGACTAGTAACAGTACTGTCGGGTTTCCTGACTAGTAACAGTACTGTCGGAGTTTCCTGACTAGAAACAGTACTGTCGAAGTTTCCTGACTAGTAACAGTACTGTCGGAGTTTCCTGACTAGTAACAATACTGTCGGAGTTTCCTGACTAGAAACAGTACTGTCGAAGTTTCCTGACTAGTAACAGTACTGTCGGAGTTTCCTGACTAGAAACAGTACTGTTGGACTTTCCTGACTAGTAACAATACTGTCGGAGTTTCCTGACTAGTAACAGTACTGTCGGAGTTTCCTGACTAGTAACAGTAATGTCGGAGTTTCCTGACTAGTAACAATAATGTCGGAGTTTCCTGACTAGTAACAGAAATGTCGGAGTTTCCTGACTAGAAACAGTACTGTCGAAGTTTCCTGACTACTAACAGTAATGTCGGAGTGTCCTGACTAGTAACAGTACTGTCGGAGTTTCCTGACTAGTAACAGTACTGTCGGAGTTTACTGACTAGTAACAGTAATGTTGACCGTGAATGGGAAAAATGTTACACAAAAGAGAGATGTTCGTTGCACATGTTTGTTAAATGACGTGTCATGTGTCCTTTTTGTATGTTATGTTTATTGAATGAGAGACATTCCTTTTATGAGACATGTTTGTTAAATGATGTGTCATGTGTCCTTTTTGTATGTTATGTTTATTGAATGAGAGACATTCGTTGTATGAGACATGTTTGTTAAATGATGTGTTGTGTGCCCTTTTTGTATGTTATGTTTATTGAATGAGAGACATTCGTTGTATGAGACATATTTGTTAAATGATGTGTCATGTGTCCTTTTTGTATGTTATGTTTATTGAATGAGAGACATTCGTTGTATGAGACATGTTTGTTAAATGATGTGTCATGTGTCCTTTTTGTATGTTATGTTTATTGAATGAGAGACATTCGTTGTATGAGACATGTTTGTTAAATGATGTGTCATGTGTCTTTTTTGTATGTTATGTTTATTGAATGAGAGACATTCGTTGTATGAGACATGTTTGTTAAATGATGTGTTATGTGTCCTTTTTGTATGTTATGTTTATTGAATGAGAGACATTCGTTGTATGAGACATGTTTGTTAAATGATGTGTCATGTGTCCTTTTTGTATGTTATGTTTATTGAATGAGAGACATTCGTTGTATGAGACATGTTTGTTAAATGATGTGTCATGTGTCCTTTTGTATGTTATGTTTATTGAATGAGAGACATTCGTTGTATGAGACATGTTTGTTAAATGATGTGTCATGTGTCCTTTTGTATGTTATGTTTATTGAATGAGAGACATTCGTTGTATGAGACATGTTTGTTAAATGATGTGTCATGTGTCCTTTTGTATGTTATGTTTATTGAATGAGAGACATTCGTTGTATGAGACATGTTTGTTAAATGATGTGTCATGTGTCCTTTTTGTATGTTATGTTTATTGAATGAGAGACATTCGTTGTATGAGACATGTTTGTTAAATGAGGTGTTGTGTGTCCTTTTTGTATGTTATGTTTATTGAATGAGAGACATTCGTTGTATGAGACATGTTTGTTAAATGATGTGTCATGTGTCCTTTTGTATGTTATGTTTATTGAATGAGAGACATTCGTTGTATGAGACATGTTTGTTAAATGATGTGTCATGTGTCCTTTTTGTATGTTATGTTTATTGAATGAGAGACATTCGTTGTATGAGACATGTTTGTTAAATGATGTGTCATGTGTCCTTTTTGTATGTTATGTTTATTGAATGAGAGACATTCGTTGTATGAGACATGTTTGTTAAATGATGTCTTATGTGTCCTTTTTGTATGTTATGTTTATTGAATGAGAGACATTCGTTATATGAGACATGTTTGTTAAACAATGTGTTGTGTGCTCGTTATATGAGTTATGTTTGTTAAACAATGTGTTGTGTGCTTATTGTATTATGTGTATTCATTAAGTGGTTTGTTATATGACATATGTTTGACCTATGGACACCTATTTAGATGATGTATATCCGTTGAATGAAGTATATTTGTTACACGGGTTCGAATTGTATTCGTAAAAAGATAATTTTTCGATACATAATGCATAATGAAACGTATTATTTAAATTACTTGAAAGACTACAATAACAGTGATAATTACACGTCTAGTACTACAGCAGATAGAGAAGCACAATGAACGTTCTGAGAATTAGTTAAAAGTAGATTTCAAAACTGTGAGTTTGTCTACTGAGATAATGACTCGAAAGATTGAAGCAATAAATAAAGACATTAGAGACGCCGAACACGGATATTTAACCCTAACTTTAGTCTCATTAAGTATTGTTTTTATGATCGTCTGTATCATACCACGAGGAAAGGTTTTGATCTCGCGGTTAAATTTCTTTCTCTCATGCTTGATATTAAAGACTGTTGGTAGGCTACTGAAGTTATAGACATTTAAAGTTAATTAAAATAATTCCATGAGAAAAACTATGCCTCCTTCTCTACTTCTGAGTGTATAAAGTCGACGGCAGTAAGTAATTACAGGCCTGTAGTAAAAACTGACTTCTTTAGCCTCATTAGGGTCTCTTTCCTTCATTTGTCCTCAGTACACAAATTATTACCTTTCACGAAATTCAAAAAGCTGTTTTATATCAACTGAAGGAAATAATGAAACTAGTGTAACTTATACTAACATCGTTATAACAGTGTATACTGTTGAAAACTCAACTACCAGCTAAACATGACCAAACCATTATAAGCTTGGGAAAACTCAACTACCAGCTAAACATGACCAAACCATTATAAAGTTGGGAAATCTCAAATTCCAGCTTAAACATTACCAAACCATTATAAACTTGGGAAAACTGAATAACCACCTTAAACATTACCAAACCATTATAAACATAGGAAAACTGAATAACCACCTTAAACATTACCAAACCATTATAAACTTGGGAAAACTGAATAACCACCTTAAACATTACCAAACCATTATAAACTTGGGAAAACTGAATAACCACCTTAAACATTACCAAACCATTATAAACTTGGGAAAACTGAATAACCAGCTTAAACATTACCAAACCATTATAAACTTGGGAAATCTCAAATTCCAGCTTAAACATTACCAAACCATTATAAACTTGGGAAAACTCAACTACCAGCTAAACATGACCAGACCATTATAAACTTGGGAAAACTGAGCTACCAACTTATATATTACCATACCGGTATAAACTTGAGTAACTAGGCTACCAACTTATATATCAGGTTGCACATTAATAAGTACTTTGGTTTTTTTCTGATTTATTTGAAAGAATTTATACAATTTGTCTATTTTGAACTCTTTGAATATTAAAAAAATGATCTATTATAATTTTATTTGCAATTCATGAGGTTAAAGAAGAAAAGAATCGTTTGGTCAAATGGACGTGATGAAGGACAATGTAAAATTCAAACTATTTACACTTTGTTTGTTTTAGGGCAAAGCTACCACCGAGAATCGAATCCCGGATCTTAAGTCCACAGACTTGCCGCTTCCCCACTGAGAGAACGATGCATTTTAATTTTCCATGTTTCAAAGTGATAAACATACACGAATTTAACTCATAAAAAATTGGACTACATGCAGAGACAAGCTACGTCTGCGTCCCCTGCTGGGTGTCATGGGTTAACGTGTTTTTGTGACCAGCAACTTCTGAAGCTTGGTCCGCATAGCACATTTGAATGTCCACTACTCAACCCTAAATGGATTACACTCATACGTTTACGCATCATGTAAGTTTTTTTTTTTATTTAATAATCTATTGTACGCCATGTCTAACTTGCTTGCAAGGCTGTAAAAGAAACAACCACAAAAGGCCTAATTCCGTTGCACCCTTATTTACTCTCTTTTGCAAGGTACTTTATTACATAGTTGAAAATCAGTGGAAAGAATAGGAAATCAAATTCATTTTTCTCTTCTGTAATTTCATTTAATGTTCAATGTCTTTGTTGTTAATAATCGACTAAGCTGGTATAACTATCCAGTCATTTGTCACTCACTACTTGCTTTCATATTCTTACCATATTTCGAATATAAAGTATAGTTAGTTTATGATTAGGCCTAATTAAAGTTACGTTCAAAAGCCATTGTGTTTTTAATTAAAGTACCTCTTGTTTGTTTTTCTATGTTACCCATGTTCTTAAGAACTTACCGACACAAAAGTCACATTGTGAGTCAGTCCAGAGCTTTTCGTCTGTAAGGGTTTTCGCAGAATCAAACAGACTAGAACTTCCATTTTGATGTTGATATACTGACTGAATAGATTCTTTGAAACCTAATTCTAGTTAATGCGTAGGTGGCACTATGAAAATAAATTTATTTTAGTCGATAACAGTAAATTAACTTAGTTATATTTAAAGTGTAGGTGGCGCTATGAAATAAATGTATTTTAGTCAAGAATAGTAAATTACTAGGGAAAGGAAAAATAATTTACCATAATTGTAATCTAAAGCTTTTCAATGAGCTATCTTCGCTCAGTCCTCCTGATGGAATCAAACCACAGATTTTAACATTGTAAATCTACTAATGACTTATTGAAGGATGTTTTATTTCGGGACAGAATCGATATTTTAATTTTCAATACTATTTAATGTTTATAGTACAATAAAGAAAAATTACTATTAGATTGAAAATTTGAGTTTGAACGCACTTATCTAAGATTTTGGCCTTGACTTGGTGAATATAATAACGATTTAGCGATTGGTTAATACAAAGTATACTGAATAACTGAACCAATAAGAAGCTAGTAAAACAAAATACCTCGTGAACACTTCTACCAATAACAATTATGATGTTAAAAAAACACGTAGATTCAAGAATGACAGAGATGAAATAAAAAAAGACGTGTAGTAACCCGAGCGCTTTCGAAGGTGGATCTTTCTTCTTTAGAGGTTACAAGGTTTTTATTTCATCTCTACCAATAACAAATAAGGAAAAACACAAATCACTATAACAGACTTAACTATTAAGAAGGTAGAAAAAGGGATACAAATCACCATGGATGGTTTAACTAATAGGAAACCAGGATAATATTATAATGGCGTGTGCTGGGATGTTTGTATACAATATATAAAACTTTCACCTTACACTTTTAAATACTTCATGGAAGTGAGAAACTATGTTATCAATTATCATGAGAGATTCTCGTTGAAAAACCAGTATAAATCATTTCAATTATCGAACGTCTTGCTGTTTTGTTCAATTATCACCTATATTTGTTTAAATTACATGTGCGGCCCGGCATGGCCAAGCGTGTTCAGGCGTGCGACTCGTAATCTGAGGGTCGCGGGTTTGCATCCGGTCGCGCCAAACATGCTCGCCCTCCCAGCCGTGGGGGCGTTATAATGTGACGGTCAACCCCACTATTCGTTGGTAAAGAGTAGCCCAAGAGTTGGCGGTGGGTTGTGATGACTAGCTGCCTTCCCTCTAGTCTCACACTGCAAAATTAGGGACGGCTAGCACAGATAGTCCTCGAGTAGCTTTGTGCGAAATTCCAAAACAAACAAACAAACAATGAATTACATGTGTAATCATATAAAACCGGTATACACAAAGTAACGTTTATGTAGTTCCTGTGTTATAGATTGTTTAAATTAAGTTTCTTGTTCACGACAAATATAAAAGTTATTAGTATAAACTATTCAATGTTTAGAATATGATATTACACAGAAATTAGTTTAATGTATATATTAGTGAAGATAAATAATTACATCCAAATGAAGACAAATAAGGAAACAAAATCATGAGGAAGGACTGCATTGAAAACAGCAAATCACAACCTCTAATTAATTATATTATAACCGTAACTTTTTAAGCCACAAACAAAACACATTAAAATTAAACAAAATACGCTGCATATTTTTAAAACGATCCTAGGGTACAAGCTACAATGTGAAATTATAAAATGTTCCCTAGGTTTTATAGGACTCGCATTGCGGTGGGGATACCCCGTCTATCAGTGTTAACCTCCAATTCGCTAGTCTCACATAAGAAAATCAGAAATTAGATGTGGGTGCTCAAGCCCACAACGTCCCACATCTACATCGCCCTTCATTGTCTGCAAACAGTTGTGGGAAGATGACTGCTTTCCCAAGTTAAAATAAGAATAAGGCAAACATAAAAAGATGAAAAATAAATAAATAATATAAAAAATGAGGTACTAACATTTGGTGGTAAGTAAGATAAGACTTACCTCTTGAAGTTAGTATTACTGCCCCCAATATGGTAGACGCACTAATTAACACGTCATCAGCCAAGTGATAGTTTACTTTGACTGTCGTACCTTCATGTGCATAAAGCAATGCCAAATTCCCAAACAAACCTATTTTTAAATAAAATTAACTTTTAGTAATTATTTAATTTCACTAAAATTACAAACAAGTATTTTTATTTTTAGTTAAAAAAAGGGTCATTTTGGAATTAGGCACTGCTTTGTACGGATTTCTGGTAGAAAGTATTGCATTCTGGGAATGATGGTCCTCTGGACTGTTTGTTTTAGATTTTTATACAAAATTATGCATAGGCTATCTTGCATAATTGTCCCTAATGGAAGATGGTTCTACGCTTATTTTCTCAAGCAATAACATCTTGCACTACACACAAATTTGATGAGTAATATATTAATATATCTTTCTTTAGATGAGTTACGACAGATGCGAAGAAATAAATAATCATTCGGTTACTTTTGTGACTTACGCAACTGGATTTTACGGCCTATTTTTTGTTTTGCTTTTTGAATTTCATTCAAAGCTACTCGAGGGCGATCTGTGCTAGCCGTCCATAATTTAGCAGTGTAAGACTAGAGGGAAGGCAGCTAATCATCACCACCCACCGCTAACTCTTGGGCTTCTATTTTATCAACGAATAGTGAGATTGACCGTCACTTTATAACGCCTTCACGGCTAAAATGGCGAACATATTTGGTGTGAAGGAGATTCGAATCCTCGACCCGCAGAGTACGAGTCGTGTGCCTTAACCACCTGGCCATGCCAGTCCGCCTCATTTTTAGTGAAAAGTTAATGTGGTTTAACTATTTTTCTCCTTCTGTTGTTGTTCTTTGAATGCCCCTGGTGGATACAGTGGTATGTCTAAAGACTTACTCGCTAGAAACCGGATTTCAATACCTGTGATAGGAAGAGCACAGATAGCCTATTCTCCAGCTTTGTGCTTAACTACAAAGAAATACAAAAATTATCTGTTTTAAAATCTGGTTAAAGCTGTTGAGATTCTAGACAACTATCATTATTAGTTATAAACAATATATTTTTACTGGAAAACCCAAGAGTTTCAAATTCAAAGTTCTTGCAATAGAAATATTAGCATGAGATATATAAAGATTTCCGTTGAAGGACAATTAAACAATGTTATTGTAATGTAACATTTAACAGCTGCACGAGATATATAAAGATTTCTGTTGAAGGACTATTAAACAATGTTATTGTAATGTAACATTTAACAGCTGCACGAGATATATAAAGATTTCTGTTGAAGGACTATTAAACAATGTTATTGTAATGTAACATTTAACAGCTGCACGAGATATATAAAGATTTCTGTTGAAGGACTATTAAACAATTTTATTGTAATGTAACATTTAACAGCTGCACGAGATATATAAAGATTTCTGTTGAAGGACTATTAAACAATGTTATTGTAATGTAACATTTAAAAGCTGCACGAGATATATAAAGATTTCTGTTGAAGGACAATTAAACAATGTTATTGTAATGTAACATTTAACAGCTGATCGAGAAATCATTACATACTAATTCTAGTAGTCAGAGAAACAAAACGACAGAGCGAGTGTAACTCTCAAAACCAGTGGTTTATGCATGGTTTCTTATAGCAAAGCTTCATCGGGGTATCTGCTGTGTCAAGTGAAATCAGTTCGTTTAAGTACAAACCGAAGTAGATACACATACAGGAATATAGCTGTCATCAATGGTTTAAGTATAAGCCATTATCTTGCAGTTAAACCATGGAGAAAGATATGAAAATGGACCGACTAACAGGCAGATTGACTATGTATCTTATACTGCTGATGGTTAACATCCAACAAGCTCGACATTTCATCAGACAAGATGACTGTGTATCTTAAACTGCTGATGGTTAACATCCAACAAGCTCGACATTTCATCAGACAAGATGACTGTGTATCTTAAACTGCTGATGGTTAATATCCAACAAGCTCGACATTTCATCAGACAAGTTGACTGTGTATCTTAAACTGCTGATGGTTAACATTCAAGAAGTTCAATATTCCATCAGACAAGATGACTGTGTATCTTAAACTGCAGATGGTTAACATCCAAGAAGTTTAATATTTCACCAGACAAGTTTACTGTGTATCTTAAACTGTTAATGGTTAACATCCAACAAGCTCGACATTTCATCAGACAAGTTGACTGTGTATCTTAAACTGTTGATGGTTAACATCCAACAAGCTCGACGTTTCATCAGACAAGTTGACTATGTATCTTAAACTGTTGATGGTTAACATCCAACAAGCTCGACATTTCATCAGACAAGTTGACTGTGTATCTTAAACTGCTGATGGTTAACATCCAACAAGCTCGACATTTCATCAGACAAGTTGACTGTGTATCTTAAACTGTTGATGGTTAACATCTAAGAAGTTTAATATTCCATCAGACAAGTTGACTGTGTATCTTAAACTGTTGATGGTTAACATCTAAGAAGTTTAATATTCCATCAGACAAGTTGACTGTGTATCTTAAACTGTTGATGGTTAACATCCAACAAGCTCGACATTTCATCAGACAAGTTGACTATGTATCTTAAACTGTTGATGGTTAACATCCAAGAAGTTTAATATTTCATCAGACAAGTTGACTGTGTATCTTAAACTGTTGATGGTTAACATCCAAAAAGTTTAATATTTCATCAGACAAGTTGACTGTGTATCTTAAACTGTTGATGGTTAACATCCAAGAAGTTTAATATTTCATCAGACAAGTTGACTGTGTATCTTAAACTGTTGATGGTTAACATCCAACAAGCTCGACATTTCATCAGACAAGTTGACTGTGTATCTTAAACTGTTGATGGTTAACATCCAACAAGCTCGACGTTTCATCAGACAAGTTGACTATGTATCTTAAACTGTTGATGGTTAACGTCCAACAAGCTCGACATTTCACCAGACAAGTTGACTGTGTATCTTAAACTGCTGATGGTTAACATCCAACAAGCTCGACATTTCATCAGACAAGTTGACTGTGTATCTTAAACTGTTGATGGTTAACATCCAAGAAGTTTAATATTCCATCAGACAAGTTGACTGTGTATCTTAAACTGTTGATGGTTAACATCCAAAAAGTTTAATATTTCATCAGACAAGTTGACTGTGTATCTTAAACTGTTGATGGTTAACATCCAAGAAGTTTAATATTTCATCATACAAGTTGACTGTGTATCTTAAACTGTTGATGGTTAACATCCAACAAGCTCGACATTTCATCAGACAAGTTGACTGTGTATCTTAAACTGTTGATGGTTAACATCCAACAAGCTCGACGTTTCATCAGACAAGTTGACTATGTATCTTAAACTGTTGATGGTTAACGTCCAACAAGCTCGACATTTCATCAGACAAGTTGACTGTGTATCTAAACTGTTGATGGTTAACATCCAAGAAGTTCGACGTTTCACCAGACAAGTTGACTGTGTATCTTAAACTGCTGATGGTTAACATCCAACAAGCTCGACATTTCATCAGACAAGTTGACTGTGTATCTTAAACTGTTGATGGTTAACATCCAAGAAGTTTAATATTCCATCAGACAAGTTGATTGTGTATCTTAAACTGTTGATGGTTAACATCCAACAAGCTCGACATTTCATCAGACAAGTTGACTATGTATCTTAAACTGTTGATGGTTAACATCCAAGAAGTTTAATATTTCATCAGACAAGTTGACTGTGTATCTTAAACTGTTGATGGTTAACATCCAAGAAGTTTAATATTCCATCAGACAAGTTGACTGTGTATCTTAAACTGTTGATGGTTAACATCCAAAAAGTTTAATATTTCATCAGACAAGTTGACTGTGTATCTTAAACTGTTGATGGTTAACATCCAAGAAGTTTAATATTTCATCATACAAGTTGACTGTGTATCTTAAACTGTTGATGGTTAACATCCAAGAAGTTTAATATTTCATCAGAGAAGTTGACTGTGTATCTTAAACTGTTGATGGTTAGCATCCAAGAAGTTTAATATTTCATCATACAAGTTGACTGTGTATCTTAAACTGTTGATGGTTAACATTCAAGAAGTTTAATATTCCATCAGACAAGTTGATTGTGTATATTAAACTGTTGATGGTTAACATCCAAGAAGTTTAATATTCCATCAGACAACCTCTCCAGAACTGCTACCATAAAATGATCCATAATTTATGTTATCCTGTGAAGTAAGTATTTATATATTTTGCACACATCTTATTTACACTTGTTCTTATACCAATGATTTAAACTAAAATGTAAGATACAGAATTGTTCATTACATATTTAACAAATGAAAACGAACATCTTTATATAGATAACAAATGTTATATCGAGTACTTGGCATTTAAGTAACCATGGTAACAATATGTCCTTACGTTTAGCAGTACATCATTACATATAATATTACTTTCTTTGAATCTAGTGAGTCCCCCGCTATTACAGCGGTAATTCTACGAATTTACAACACTAAAATCAAAGATTCGATTCCCCTCGGTGAATTCAGCATATACCTCGCTGTAGTTTTACTATAAGAAAAAAACAAACAACACGCACACACTCAAACCAATAAACAATAGTACGTGAAAATATATAATACATGATAAATTACATCAAAATAATATAAATCATACTTAGATTAGAGTACTGTTTTCTCCAAACAATATAAACGTAACAAAGGGTTAGTGGACCTCAGTATAACAATATAAAACATAATTTTTTTAATATGAAATCATTCCTTAGTTTCATCAATAGATATGAGGTAAAGTTGAAGTGTTCCTCACTTTCAAAAATACAAACACAGTTCAACAAGTGTTCCTTACAATCAAGAATGTAAACAGTAAAATTGAAGTGTTCTCCTTGTCTCAACAAAAAAGGAATATAGTAAGGTTGAAAGATTACTTACTATCCACAATATAAACACAGTAAAACAGAAGTGTTCCTTACTATCCACAATATAAACACAGTAAAACAGAAGTGTTCCTTACTATCCACAATATAAACAGAGTAAAACAGAAGTGTTCCTTACTATCCACAATATAAACACAGTAAAACAGAAGTGTTCCTTACTATCCACAATATAAACACAGTAAAACAGAAGTGTTCCTTACTATCCACAATATAAACACAGTAAAACAGAAGTGTTCCTTACTATCCACAATATAAACACAGTAAAACAGAAGTGTTCCTTACTATCCACAATATAAACACAGTAAAACAGAAGTGTTCCTTACTATCCACAATATAAACACAGTAAAACAGAAGTGTTCCTTACTATCCACAATATAAACACAGTAAAACAGAAGTGTTCCTTACTAACCCCAATATAAACACAGTAAAACAGAAGTGTTCCTTACTATCCCCATTATAAACACAGTAAAACAGAAGTGTTCCTTACTATCCCCAATATAAACACAGTAAAACAGAAGTGTTCCTTACTATCCACAATATAAACAGAGTAAAACAGAAGTGTTCCTTACTATCCACAATATAAACAGAGTAAAACAGAAGTGTTCCTTACTATCCACAATATAAACACAGTAAAACAGAAGTGTTCCTTACTATCCACAATATAAACACAGTAAAACAGAAGTGTTCCTTACTATCCACAATATAAACACAGTAAAACAGAAGTGTTTCTTACTATCCACAATATAAACACAGTAAAACAGAAGTGTTCCTTACTATCCACAATATAAACACAGTAAAACAGAAGTGTTCCTTACTATCCACAATATAAACACAGTAAAAAAGAAGTGTTCCTTACTATCCACAATATAAACACAGTAAAACAGAAGTGTTCCTTACTATCCACAATATAAACACAGTAAAACAGAAGTGTTCCTTACTATCCACAATATAAACAGAGTAAAACAGAAGTGTTCCTTACTATCCACAATATAAACAGAGTAAAACAGAAGTGTTCCTTACTATCCACAATATAAACAGAGTAAAACAGAAGTGTTCCTTACTATCCACAATATAAACACAGTAAAACAGAAGTGTTCCTCGGTCTTAATCATAAAAATGTATAATAATGTTGAAGTGTTCCTTACTATCCACAATATAAACAGAGTAAAACAGAAGTGTTCCTTACTATCCACAATATAAACAGAGTAAAACAGAAGTGTTCCTTACTATCTACAATATAAACACAGTAAAACAGAAATGTTCCTTACTATCTACAATATAAACACAGTAAAACAGAAGTGTTCCTTACTATCCACAATATAAACACAGTAAAACAGAAGTGTTCCTTACTATCCACAATATAAACACAGTAAAACAGAAGTGTTCCTTACTATCCACAATATAAACACAGTAAAACAGAAGTGTTCCTTACTATCCACAATATAAACACAGTAAAACAGAAGTGTTTCTTACTATCCACAATATAAACACAGTAAAACAGAAGTGTTCCTTACTATCCACAATATAAACACAGTAAAACAGAAGTGTTCCTTACTATCCACAATATAAACACAGTAAAAAAGAAGTGTTCCTTACTATCCACAATATAAACACAGTAAAACAGAAGTGTTCCTTACTATCCACAATATAAACACAGTAAAACAGAAGTGTTCCTTACTATCCACAATATAAACACAGTAAAACAGAAGTGTTCCTTACTATCCACAATATAAACACAGTAAAACAGAAGTGTTCCTTACTATCCACAATATAAACACAGTAAAACAGAAGTGTTCCTTACTATCCACAATATAAACACAGTAAAACAGAAGTGTTCCTCGGTCTTAATCATAAAATGTATAATAATGTTGAAGTGTTCCTTACTATCCACAATATAAACAGAGTAAAACAGAAGTGTTCCTTACTATCACAATATAAACACAGTAAAACAGAAGTGTTCCTTACTATCCACAATATAAACACAGTAAAACAGAGTGTTCCTTACTATCTACAATATAAACACAGTAAAACAGAAGTGTTCCTTACTATCCACAATATAAACACAGTAAAACAGAAGTGTTCCTTACTATCCACAATATAAACACAGTAAAACAGAAGTGTTCCTTACTATCCACAATATAAACAGAGTAAAACAGAAGTGTTCCTTACTATCCCCAATATAAACACAGTAAAACAGAAGTTTTCCTTACTATCCCCATTATAAACACAGTAAAACAGAAGTGTTCCTTACTATCCCCAATATAAACACAGTAAAACAGAAGTGTTCCTTACTATCCACAATATAAACACAGTAAAACAGAAGTGTTCCTTACTATCCACAATATAAACAGAGTAAAACAGAGTGTTCCTTACTATCCACAATATAAACAGAGTAAAACAGAAGTGTTCCTTACTATCCACAATATAAACACAGTAAAACAGAAGTGTTCCTTACTATCCACAATATAAACACAGTAAAACAGAAGTGTTCCTTACTATCCACAATATAAACACAGTAAAACAGAAGTGTTCCTTACTATCTACAATATAAACACAGTAAAACAGAAGTGTTCCTTACTATCCACAATATAAACACAGTAAAACAGAAGTGTTCCTTACTATCCACAATAAAAACACAGTAAAACAGAAGTGTTCCTTACTATCCACAATATAAACAGAGTAAAACAGAAGTGTTCCTTACTATCCACAATATAAACACAGTAAAACAGAAGTGTTCCTTACTATCCCCAATATAAACACAGTAAAACAGAAGTGTTCCTTACTATCCCCAATATAAACACAGTAAAACAGAAGTGTTCCTTACTATCCACAATATAAACACAGTAAAACAGAAGTGTTCCTTACTATTCACAATATAAACACAGTAAAACAGAAGTGTTCCTCGGTCTTAATCATAAAAATGTATAATAATGTTGAAGTGTTCCTTACTATCCACAATATAAACAGAGTAAAATTGAGGTGTTCCTTACTATCAACAATATAAACACAAGTAAAACTGAAGTGTTCCTCACTAGCAACATTATAAACCCACTAAAACTTATGTGTTCCTCAGTCGTAACAAAAAAAAATGTAGTAAGGGTTGAAGTGTTCCCTGCTATCAGCAATATAAACACAGTAATACTAAAGTGTTCCTCACTTTCAACAATATAAACACAGTAACACTGAAGTGTTCCTTAGTGTTAACAATATAAATCCAGTAACACTAACGCGTTCCTTATTATCATTAACAACATAAATACAGTAACACTAAAGTGTTT